>NC_085138.1:253312590-253555613 GCF_035046485.1 Aedes albopictus | reverse complement strand
GGTAATTACCTTAGCAATTCCTGCAGGAATTGCCCAACAAATTTCTGGATAAATTCTTGTAGAAAATTCCAGGGCGATTCCTGGAGAAACCCCCAGCGGAATTCATGGAGGAAACCACGTGAGTATTCCTGGAGGAAGCTTCCGGGGAATTCGTGGAGGAAACATCTGGATAATTTTTGGAAGGATCCCCAGGGGAATTTCTGGAGGAACCCTCAGGGAAATTCCTCGGGCAAACCCCAGGATAAATCCTGGAGGAAATCCCAAGGAAATTCCTGGAGGAATCTCCATGGGAATTCCTGGAAGAAACTTCAGGGGCATTCCTGCAGGAAACCCCAGGGGAATTCATGAAGGACACCTCAGGGGAATTCCTTAAGGAAATCCCAAGGGAATTCCTGCAGAGAACCCCATATGAATTTCTGAAGCGAATCCCAGGGGAATTCCTGGAGGAAACTTCAGCAGCATTCCTGCAGGAAATCTTAGGGGAATTCCTGAAGAACACCTTAGGGGAATTCATGAAGGAAACCATAGGGGAATTCCTGCAGAGAAGTCCATAGGAATTTCTGAAGATACCCCCAGATGAATTCCTTAACAAAGCATCAGGAAAATTCCTGGAGGAATCCGCAGGGGAATTCTTGAAGAACAACTCAGAGGAATACCTGAAGAAAACCCCAAGAGAGTTCCTACAGAGAACCCCATATGAATTCCTGAACAGTACCCCAGGGGAATTCCTGGAGAAAATCCTAGAAAAATTCTTGCAGGAAATCCCAGGGAAATTCCTGAAGGACACCTCAGGGTAATTCCTGAAGGAAACCCCAACGGAATTCCTGCAGAGAACCCCATATGAATTCTTGAAGAGAACCCCAGGGAAATTCCTGGAGGAAACTTTAGGAGCATTCCTGCAGGAAATCCTAGGGGAATTCCTGAAGGAAACCATAGGAGAATTCCTGCAGAGAAATCCATAGGAATTTCTGAAGAGACCCCCAGAGGATTCCTTAACAAAGCTTCAGGGAATATCGTGGAGGAATCCACAGGGGAATTCATGAAGAAAACCCCAAGGGAATTCCTGCAGAGAACCTCATAAGAATTTCTAAAGAGATCCCCAAGGGAATTCCTGGAGAACACAACAGAGCAATTTCTGGAGGAATCCCCAGGGGAGAAATTCCTGGTGGAATCTCCAGGGGAGGAATTCCTGGTGGAATCCCCAGGGGAGGCATTCCTGGTGGAATCCCCAGGGGAGGAATTCCTGGAGGAATCCCCAGGGGAGGAATTCCTGGTGGAATCCCCAGGGGAGGAATTCCTGGTGGAATCACCAGGGGAGGAATTCCTGGTGGAATCCCCAGGGGAGGAATTCCTGGAGGAATCCCCAGGGGACGAATTCCTGGAGGAATCCCCAGGCGAGGAATTTCTGGAGGAATCCCCAGGGGAGGAATTCTTGGAGAAATCCCCAGGGGGGAATTCCTGGAGGAATGCCCAGGGGGAAAATTCCTGGAGGAATCCCCAGAGGGAATGCTTGAGAATTCTCAAAAGAAATTGCATGAGAAATCTCAAAAGGAATTGCTTGAGAAATCTCAAGAGGAATACTTGGAGGAAACCATAAATGGATTACTTGAGAAATCGCAAGAGGAAACCTTACAGAGGATTTCCTGGAGGAATCCTCAGAAAAATTCCAGGAAGATTCGCCAGAGGAATTTCTGCAGAAATCCCCACAGGAGTTCCTGGAGGAATCTCCAGAGGAATTTCCGGAGGAATTCCCATAGGAATTTCTGCAAGAATCTTGAAGGAATCTGCAGGACTGTTCCAAAAGGAATTCTAAGAGGAAATGCTGGAAGAATTTCCAGAGTATTGCTTGAAGGAATCCCCAGCGAAATTCCCAGTGTAAGCCCCAGAAGAATTCCGAGAGAACTCTCCAAAAAAAATTATGTACGAATCTTCGGAACAATTCATGGATAAATCCCCACACAAATTCTCGAAGCAATCTTCAGAGGAATTTCTGGAGAAATTTCCAGAATCAATTCCAGAGGAATTCCGATTGGAATTCCTGAAGAATGCATTAGAGACATTCCGGAAGGGATTGGCAGAGGCAATCCTTGGAGGAATTGCCAGAAAATCTGAAGAAATTTCTAGAAAAATCTCTAGACAACCTACTAAAGGATTGTCCAGAGGAATAATAGAAGAGAAGAGAAAGCCTCAAAAATTCCTAGAAAAATATATTTCTGTTGAAAACACCAAATGCATTGCTGAAAGATTACTGGAGGAGTCTTCACAGGAAATCCTGATTGAATCCAACGAGCAATGCCTTGAAAAACTCCTGGAGAAATTCCTGGAAGAACTTCTTGGAAAACTGCTTCAAAAACTCGTGGAGAAGTACTTGGAGTAAATAAGTAAAAAAAAAGTACTTGGAGCAATTGCTCGAGAATCTTGTGGATTATTATTCTAGAAGTTCCAGAGAAACTCGTAGAGTATTTCTGGGAAACCTCCTATCTATAGATTTTCTGGGTGGAACTTCTAGTGGTATTCTTAGAGACAACACTGAAGAAATTCCTAAGAGAATCCTTGAAGGTATCTTCAAATTTACGGCAAAATCCTGGTAGTATCTTCAAATTTACAGTATTTCGAAATTTATGAAGATATTTCAAAAGCAATTTCTTATAATTTTTAGGGCAGCCATAGTAAAAAATCTGGAGGAATTTTTTGAAGAATTTTGAAGGGCACTTTTAGAAAATTTCTTAGGGCATTTCTTGGAGAATGTTCAAAAGGAATTTTTGTAGGAATTTCCATAGCAAGTCCTAGAAAACTTCTTGTGGAAGCTTCGCAATCAAATCCTAGCGGACTCTTAGAGAAGCTCCTACGTTGCTTTCTGGAGAAATCTCTAGGGGATTTCCTAGAAAAAAAAATTAGGCATGTTTTTCGGGAAGTTTTTGGGAAAACCCCTAAAAGAGTAGCTATATGGGCCTTTTCCCCAAGTACATTCTTGGAGAAATTCTCAAATTAATTCCAGGAATTCATTAAAGAAACTTTTGAGGAATTCTTTTTGGAACCACCAAAGCAATCTTTAGAGAAATTCGAGGAGGAATTGCTGGAGAAACTCCCAGAAAAAATCCTGAAAAAGCAGAGGTATTGCTGGAGGAACCTCCAGAAGAATTTCTGGAGGAATATCCACTTCCTGGAGGAACTCTCAGGGGGATCGTCATAGAAATATTTAGAGGATTTTTAGAGCAATTTCTGGAGGAGTTCCCAGAGGCATTGCCGCATCCCTAAAAGAATCACCAGAAAAAAAAAATCTGGAGGAATTCCTTAAAAATAAACGTTTGGGGGAATTTGTGCACAAATTGCCAAAAAAATTCCACGAGGAATCCTCATATGAATTCCTGAACGAATTCCTAAAGGACATGAGGAAGTCACCAAAAAAACTTCTGGAAAACCTCCTGGAAAGATCCTGGTTCTTCCCCATAAGTATTTCCAGAGCAGTCTTCAAAGGATTTCGTGGAAGAAACTCCACAAGAGTTTCTAGAAGAATCCCCAGAAGAATTCTTGGATACGTTCCCTGAAGAATTTATAAAACTCTTAAAATAATTTATCAAAAAAAAAAAAAAAAAAATGAGCGTTTCTGGTTTAATGGTTAATGCATGTATCTATCACGCCGAGGACTTGTGATCGAATCCCACTCCCGAAAAACTCGCAAAATGTGAGTTCTTGCTTCGAAAGGGAAGTAAAGCGTGGGTCCCGAGATGAGTTCCTAGAAAAATTCCTCTTTAGAGTACCTGAAGAATTCAAAAACATTCCTGGAGGTTTTTTTTTTTAATTTATTGAAGAATTCCTAAAAGACTTACTAGATAAATTTCACCAAAAAATACCTTCAAAAATTTCTGATTATGTTGAAAGAAAATCTGGAGAGCATCATGCAGGAATTATCGAAGCGATTCCCAAAAACATTTCTAAAAAAAAATACCTCCACGAGCTGTAAGAGAAGTTCCCGAAGAAACCTCTAAATAATCTCATGAACAAGTTATCTGAAAAAGGACTGGAACTGCAAGAACTCATTAAGAAAGTACGGGTGCAGCTTCTAGTGGTATTTCTTGGGATACTTCTGGAGGAATTTCTAGGAGGATTCCTGAAAAAAGTTTTGAAGAAAATTCTGTGGCCGTCAAGGCAGGAATCGTTAGGGAAGTTTTAGAAGGTAGGAATCCTAGGAAAGTTCAGGTAGGTAGTTCAAGTGAATCTGTAAAATAAATTATAGTGGACCTTCTGCAGTAAACCTTCTCCTCGAAGAATTTCATAGGGGAGCTCTTGTAACAAATTGTAAGAAAGGCCTTGAAAGAATACCTCTGAGAACACCGAGATGAATTTATGTGGAAACTACTAGAGGAATTCCTGTGTCATTTAACAAGAACAACTAATCTGGGAGAATTTTCAGGAGTGCTCCAGAGAAAATTTCCGGAATTCGTGGGGGAACCCCTGAAATAATCATTTGTGAAATGCCTGGTAGAGTTTTTAGACAATTTCTGGTGAATTTTTTTTAGTTCCAGGAAAGGAATCTCTTGGGGACTCCCGGAGAAGTTCCCATAGGAATTCTTACAGGAATTCCTATTGGTACTCATAGATTAACACCTATGTAGGTGAATAACTTAACAAAAATATTGGTATTCTTGAAGGAAATTGATGAGGAATTCCTAAAGGAATTATGAGCTTATGAAAGAATTTCTTGGTGAGTTCTTGGAGGAACCTTCGGTGAAAATCCTGGAACCTTAAATTTAACAGATGGTAAAACGGTTTATATGATAATAGTACCTGATGTAAAATTTTCCACAGTAGAACCAGAAAACCAGCAATGAGAGCTCTAATATCATTAAAGCTAATGCAAGTAATGCAAGCTAAAATCGCCTATTTATCCATAAATCAGGCCTTTCCATCCCAAGCAACAATGAATGCTGAACAGTGAGAATAACATTGGCTGGTCAACGGTGTCAGAGGCTGAATACAACGACAGCTGAATATTGGTCTGAAGTATGGCTTGTTCAACTTCTTGTCAGCAATACATAGATGACTGAATATCAAGTTGAATAGAATATTATTCATCTGTGTAACCAGCTTAAAAGCATACACCAACATGTAGAAATAATCATCTCTTGTTCAACATTTAATCAAATAATTTTTGACAGCTGACCCAAAACAAGTTTTTTGTAGAGTTCATATCGCTTCTTCAGCCTTAATACAAGCTTCGTTTAACTTATGTTCTTGATTGTTCAGACACAACAAGTAATGCTTTCGTGTTCAAGGATACGTATACAATTGTATTTGGAGTAGGTGCTAAGGTGCGTGACTGTAAATCAGGAGGTCCGAGTTCAATTCCCTGTTTTCCTATAGATTATTTATACATTCCTAAACATCTCTTCTGGAAATAAAAAGCCGCAAATGAAAGAGATATTGTTACGAAAGTGTGTTTTTTTGTTAGTTTTAACACAATAAATAAATTTTATTGACTCCCAAGAAACAACAGTAGCTGAATAACAGTTTCTTAAGCTAAAATTTGCTCAAGAACCGTTTGTTCAACTCTTGTTCAGAAAAAATGTTTGTTGGGTTGCTGATTAAGCGCATATCAAGCTTTAAATCAGCCTTTTAATGAACCTCAAATTAGCCAAAGGTTGAATAAAATCACCAAAATTAGATGTTTAGGGGCTGAATAATTGGTTTTACTTCTTGTGCTCAGCTTTTGTTCAAATGAAGGCTGCTTTAAAATAGTTGGAAAAACGTTTGTACATCATCAAATTGTTACCTCCATTCTCCATCAAGGAAAGAGTCAAGCGAATTCAAATGCAGACGTGCGTTTGTTGCAAGAAGTAGTTCCCTGGAGATGCAACTGAATTAGGGTTGAAACTTAAAACCAGTAGTATGTGAAAGATGAGCTGTGCTGAAAGAGCTCAAAGATTTATGAATTTTGTAGGATAGCAATAACAGCTCTATAGGGTGGCCACGCTCACATAGGGCAATTAAAATTAAACAGTTCTAATCACTTTCCGGACAAACATCATTAGAAATACAATGCATAATACAATTTATTATTACAATGAATTAAGCTCAACAATTAGAAAGCCATTATGTGTAGGCGTACGCATAAATTGTGTATGAACTATTTCAAATTTACCCGCAAGATTATCCAAAATAGGCAGTTAAAAAGTAATTAAGTACATTAAACCAAAATACATATGATCAGATCACCATTCAGGTTTTTGTGGCAGAAAACAATAAAACTTATGGTAATGTACCATTACATTTATTGTATCACAATAACCCCTATGGTAATGAGACAATACAATCTTGTATTGTATTTTTGTTGCCTTCGTTTATGATTACTCTTCAAATTGCCTAGTTCAGATAACCAAATGACTTTTTTTACAGAACCATTTAGTGGCAGCTGCTTAAAAAAATGTTTATTTTGCATACATTTGCTCTGGTAAAAACAAGAATCTCACTGAGCATTTCGTTCAAATTTGAGCAGTACTGGGCTGCACTTCCCAGAAGTCGATAAGATTTTGTGCATAACTCATTCAGGAAGGAGTTACCCTAGTGCTTAACCGTAAACTGTCCAAACTCGAAGGAGAAATACAAGCACGCTGAGCAAACTCATCCACTGTGCAATCCCAAATACAAGATTTAATATGTAATTTCTCATTTCAATTAAGGGCTACACAGAGCAGTCATACCCATCGGCAAACTCCCAATCCCTTAGGGAATGCTTGCCAACGAAATTATGAATTAATGAAGTGCATATAAAGCGGACGGACAAATAAACGATGCAGTTGCGTACATATTTGCATTGGAAAACATTGCCTCCCGGCATGATGTGTTTGCGTCGTACGCCTCTAGCCGGAAGGGTGTTTGTCTAAAAACTTTCTGCTAAATGGACGACCCCGGCCCGGCATTAACCACTGACTGCATGCTGTGTTGTCCCTCCCTAGTTCTGGTGGGAGTGGACTGCGACAGTCGGACGCCATCGACGACGTCCGCCGCCCATCGGAAGAAATTTGCAATATGCAAATAAGCTTCTAATCTCTCGGGGGATTTGCTCTCACGCCAGAGCCAGAGGGATGCATTCTGCCAATGAGGATGATGATGACGAAGGCGATGCTATACCCTGAAGCTGAACCCTGAATTTATCCGAGGGATTTCGACTAGCTAATGGTGACGCATTCCGTAAACCCTTTAGTTCTCGGGACTACCGGGGATGAATACGTTTGATATGCTTTTTCATCGGACAACCGTTGCAAAGAACGGCTTATAGTCCGGTTGTTTCCGAAGAATAGGGTCATTTTGTGCACATGTGTAACGCCATAATTTATATGCGTCAGGAAAATGCAGTATAGGCGTCGTTGTTGCCGTTCCCTGGTGACCAATATATTTCTGCTGGACGCAGCAAATCTCTAATACATTGAGCACTGATACTGGGAAATAAGCCTGCCTGTTCATATAACTAAAATGAGCGTTCACAGTTGACGCATACATGTTCAGAGAATGAGATTGTGAATATGTGATAAGCTCAAATCAAAAGAGATGCTTACTACTTTTTAACAATTGCAGTCTTTTAAGATCTTTCGTAAAGTCGAGTACTGCAGAGATGTCCTAAACACCATACCTGAAAGTAAAAAAAGGAATACAGTTAGTGACACGGTATAGGCTGGGTTTGGGCTGTTTGGGCGGCAAAACGGTGCGTCGATAAGGAAAGCGTCCAACATAGCTCTGGTCCTCACAAGTTCCTACCTCATGTTTTCACAAGTCAAGCGATGACAAATACCTCCAGCTGAGAGTTGTGTGCTTTTAGTTGGTAGTGTAGCCTGGACACTGTTGTCCTTCAGACTTCAGCTAAATTGAGGAAATACGTCTCGAGCATCTGTTCACCAAGGAGGTGCGGCTCAAACAGCGTCTGTTCTGACATCCAGCGGCTGAGTATGGAATGCTCATCCACCGGAAGCTATAACTAGGCAGCCCCACCACGGTGGATAGGGGGCCTTAGGCCAATAACCTACTGTTCTCGAAACCCAAATACCGTTACAGAAACCGAAAATGAAAGATTACGAACTGATTCAACGGCAACGACTTTTAGCGCGAAACAACAGACAAGAATTGGAACTTGGAATGTATTATTCTTAGCCCAGCAGGGTAAACTGGCACAACTAGCCAATGAGACATGCCGTATGAAGCTTGAGATCCTAGGACTGAGCGAAGTCCGTTGGCAGAACTTTGGAGAACACTGATTGCTATACTCTGGCCTACCAGGTGAACACGCTCCTTGCTACCGTGGAATTGATTTCCTGCTAAAAACCACGCTGCGATCATGAAGTGGGAACCTATCAATAAGAGGATAATTGTAGCCAGATTCAGAACACTGGGTCGAAACCTTCTTGGCGTAACGTCCTTATTGGGACAAAGCTCCGTGGCCGTGCGGTTAGCGGCATCAATCGTTTAGGCGTATTGTGAGTGCCACGGAGTGAGGGTTCGATTCCCGCTCCAGCGGGAGGAAACTTTTCGTCAAACGAAAAATCCTCCACTGGTCCACTGGGTGTTACGTGTTGTCCGTTGCCTAATGTTAGTGAATTGTTCAGTCTGTGCAACCTCTGGTTGAAGACGGTGTAGTGTCTTATTAAAAGCCTGCTTCTCAGCTTAGTGTTCTATGAGCACTTCCACAGTTATTAACTGAGAGCTTCCTCTGCCAATGACCATTTTGCATGTGTATATCGTGTGGCAGGCACGAAGATACTCTATGCCCAAGGAAGTCAAGGAAATTTCCTTTACGAAAAGATCCTGGACCGACCGGGAATCGAACCCGTCACCCTCAGCATGGTCATGCTGAATACCCGTGCGTTTACCGCCTCGGCTATAGGGGCCCTGGGTCGAAACCTTACCATAATCCAATGTTACGCGCAAGACAAGACAAAGAGAACTTGTGCAGCCACGTGAATGCTGTTATGGGTAAGATTCCAAAAGTCCGACAACTCAGATTATGAAAATTTCATTGGACGCCATGATATCGGAGAAATGAGCGAAAATGGAGAGCCTTCAGCAGAGTTTTGTGGCAATAATGACATGGTGGGGTGGAGGATCGCTCATACCTCATGGCATGAATTTCCCGTGAAGGCGTCATGGAAAATCAAATCGTTCACATCTGCACGAACCGGAAATGGAGACGGAGCCTTCTTGATGTGCGGAACAAACGTAACGCCGACATTGCGTCCGACCTTTATCTCCTAATCGGCGAGATCCGACTGCTCATTGCCAGGATCCAGCGACAGGAGCAGAAAATCGGGCGCCGGTTCAACACACGCCGACTGGAAGACGCTGCGGTGAACAGGTGCTTTGTCGAGGAGCTAGAGAACCGTGCTGCGAGTATTCCAGAAGGTGGAATCGCCACCGGCGAGAATAATTTGGGTGAGCTACGCACCCGGAGAAAGCAGTGGATCACAGATGATACCTGGAGGAAGATAGAGGAGCGAAGGAACGCCAAAGCCGCGATAGAGCGAACGAAAACGCGAGGAGCCAAAGCCGTAGCCCGTCAGCGCTATTCGGTTCTCGAGAAGGAAGTGAAACGCTCATGTAGACGGGACAACAGAGCGTGGGCGGACTCCCTAGCCGACGAAGGCGAGAAATCCGCAAACACAGGCGACTTCCATCTCCTCTACGACGTCTCACGTCGCCTTAGTGGGACCAAGATGAATGCTACGATGCCCGCGAAAGACACGTCTGGACAGTTACTGACCGACCCGGCTGACCAGTTGAAATGCTGGTTCGAGTACTTTCGAAACCTTTTTCAAATGTCGGTCACGCCATCAACACCTCAGCATGATCCGCCAAGGGTTCGACGCAATACCCGTGTCAACACCGAAGCTCCATCAGTGCAGGAGATAGAAACAGCCATCCGTAGCATGAAATCGAACAGCGCCCCAGGGGTCGATCGCATATCAGCTGAGATGCTCAAAGCTGTCCCCGTAGTATCCGCACAATTACTGCATCAATTATTCTGCATCACATGGGAAAACGCGACATTTCCGGCCGACTGGATGCAAGGCATCTTAGTGAAGGTACCCAAAAAGGGTGACCTGACTGTATGCGATAATTGGCGGGGCATCATGTTACTGTCTATCGTTCTCAAAGTCCTCTGCAAAGTGATCCTTAACCGGATACAGGAGAAGATTGACGCAACTCTACGACGGCAGTAAGCAGGAATCCGTGCCGGATGATCCTGTGTGGACCATATTGTCACGCTCTGTATCATCTTGAAGCAAGTCGATGAATTCCAAGAATCTCTCTACCTCGATTACGAAAAAGCTTTCGACCGTCTCAATCACGAAAACATGTGGGAAGCCCTAAGAGTGTCCCTGAGTAAATCATCGACCTTATTCATGCACAGTACAGGGCATTTTCGTGCAGAGTACTGTACATCGGTCTCTTTTGCGATCCCATCCGGGTCGTTGTTAGAGTGAGGCAAGTGTATACTGTGGCTGCCCATCACCATGGAGCACCTAAATGATTTCGAACTGGCTGATTACGTTGCTCTTCTTGCTCAACGGGGCTCTGATATGCAGAGTAAGCTGGATGATCTTGCCGATCGCTCCTCGGCGACAGGTCTCACCATCAACGTCAACAAGACGAAATCGTTGAATGTAAGCACGGTCAACCCTTCCAGCTTTACGGTAGCTGGGCAAGCAGGGGAGAATGTTGAAAGCTTTAAATATCTTGGTAGCCGAATGGCGGTTGATGGCGGCACCTAGATTGAAATAGGCGCACGACTCCAGAAGTCGAGGGCTGCCTTTGCGAGTCTAAAAAACGTATGGAAAAACAATCAGATTAGTCGAAGCAACTCTTTCAACTTTCAACTCGAACGCGAAAAGAGTATAGAGACCAAAGTCGGTCGATGCAGTCAAATAATTGTTATAACTGAAGAAATTGTTTTTATGTACTGTTTAATCCGTCATCTACCCATCATGATTTAATCATTACCACTTTACGACTTAGTTGTCAAACAAATGCCCCACTTTGAATCTAAATGGCACCCATTGTCCAGTAGAAAAACCAAAAAAAAAAAACACACCGCCAATAAACAGCACAACACCTCCTAATTAGCGTATCTCATTCAACCGTTTGCCTTTTCAACAACTCGCCCATCCGGGGCACATCCCCTGCGTGTCCAAATTTGCCATTATCTCGCGGTTTTTTCGCGCTTCGCTTGTTACCTTACAACCGTCATTCACTGCGACGGCATTGCGCGAAAAAAGAAAAAAAAAATACTGCCATTAGTTGACAAACGGTACCGGTTGTAAAGCTTTTGGTACGCAACTTACCGTGTCGCCGCAGCGCCAAGCGCCACCACCGACCGCGGTTGTCCTCTGCTACTGCGCAACGCAGCCCGAAAAACTGCGAGCGCGCGCGCACGCTTTCGATGCGGCAATAAACGCGCGCGCGCGTCTGACAGAGAGAGACCGGGAGGAAGAGAATTTGGCAAAATAGACGAAAACAGATGCACTCCTACTAGCGCAGAGAAGAAAAAAAAAATCGCCACCCAACTGTTTGTTGCTCATAAAAAAGAACGCGATTCATTCATAGGAGGGCGGATTAAGAGCATTCCCACCGAGTGCTGCTAAATATTTGAAGGGAGAAGAGTTTTCCGTTGAAGAAAAAAAAAGAGTGTGTTAATTTTAGCTAGCTGCATGGTTTTTTACTTGAATTCTTGAATTAGCGTACCAACTGGGACAGAGCCTACTTTCATTAATGTTCCCTTAGTAAGCACTTCAACAAGCTTCCTTTGCCAATGGCCATTTTTTCATTCGCTATCAGCACACATTGTTGGATGTTTTAGAAAATTGTGTTGAAATTCAGCAATGCGTATTGCTGAATATTGCCCATTCAGCATGGCAAAATTTAATGGTCATTTGCCAAACATCCTCTAAGTCCGAGGAAGTCAAGGATCTTGAACCGCCCAAGTAACACACTTGTCACAGAAGAGTCACGGCGGCGCAGGTTTTTGTTGCGCGGAAGTCACTGTGACGTACTCCTGGCAAATAACTTTTTATTCGTTATAAGTAAGTCACAGTGACTTCTGCGCAACAAAAACCTGCGACGCCGTGACTCTTCTGTGACAAGTGTGTTACTTGGGCGCTACGGGTATCGATCACAGACTCCCTAAGCATGGTTATGCTAAATGCTAAATCCTCATGCTTTTGTCAGATCGGTAAAAACTGTTCATGCTAATATTATTTGGTGCTCAAGGCGTATTTTGATTTTGTTCATTTGAAAAAAAAGCCTAAAGTAATCAATACTAGGTGCTTAGATCTACGAATCTTAAATAATAGTGTTCTTGGAAATATGAGCAGAGGTATTAAGGTTTGCCAAATTGAGCACCCCACAAGGATCTTCTTTTAACCTTCACATACCAGCTCCCTGAAAATTCATATTGAAAATGCTGACATTTCGTCAATTTTCATCCGATTTTTTTTTAGTCGCCCTTAATCGATCATAAATTGGTGCAAGTTTATTACACTCAAGTGGTCATATAATATCTGGAACCATTCCGGAGTTATTCCGGATTGTACTGAGATGTTGGGGGTCGGGTACGTGAAGGTTAAGGGGCCGTTCATAAACCACGTAGACTTTTAGGGGGGAGGGGGGGTCTGGCCAAACTCTACGCTCCATACAAATTTCAAAATTTTTGTATTGACAAAAGTCTATGAGGGGGGAGGGGGGGGGGATGTGAGATTGCCAAATTTTGGTCTACGTGGTTTATGAACAGCCCCTAATAAAGTATAAACCTGGACATCAATAGATGTAACATACAATTTGTTGCACAATGCGCAGCAAACAACAAAGGCACTCGGCAGTTCAAACAGGAAATGAAGAAAAACATAATTAAACATTTCCCCTGCTGCGACGTCCGACGCTTGTCGGTCGTCTCATTAGAATACTAAACACAGCGTGATGGACGATTATAGTTTATGCCCATACAGCAAAGCACGTGTCTTTCCTTTGCGGTAATCCTGTCGTAGCGTAGCTGTAGGCAAAGAATCGCGTTGGCCGACCAACCGACTGACCGACCGCCCGCCGTCAGATGATGGCGATAGCGCGATGGCAAAAAGGCACGACCGGGCCTGCCGCTTGACCCTTCGGACTCCTCAAGCTTTTTTTCATCTATTTTCATAATTGGTAGTGTAGTAATGTGCGAATGACAACCTCAACTAAAACCGTCCAAATTTCCTGTTCAATCCACTCATTTCTGTAAAAGATGTCGCGTTGTTTTCCATCACCTTTTTTTTTTCTTCTAAGGAATGGGGGCGATAACCTGCTTAACAGCCACTTGAACAGAGAGGTCCAGGTAGTGTGGAGTTAGCAACCGTTTTATACAACCAAAGTAGAAGCCCGGAATACTATTTCCCCAACCCACTAAACAACACTCCCATGCACGCCAAACCCTTTGTCTTTCCGGAATCACCAAGAAGGCATTGCTTTAGAGAGGAGCTAAGCACATTGCACCCTCAAGGTTAGCTGCGTAGTCAGCAGCAAAGACCATCGATGACTCGCTTTGGAGAATCCACCAAGGTAGCCTGCTGGCGCTAAGCCAGTTTCCCGAGTGGCCCGCCACTAGGATATCTACGTAGCCGACTTCAAACCCTTGGACTACTTCTTATATAGCGTCTGAACTAGCCGTTCTCCGATTCCATGCGCCACCACCTCTGTAGCTCCAATACGATGTGGGTGATAGCCGTTAAAACGGCATTCCAGCCAAACTCACCCCTGCACATCTTCTGGACAAGGATGCTCAATTGACGCCACTGAACGCGTTCCTTGCATCCAGAGTCGCTACTGCACAGTTGCGAATCACCTTCCTCTTACACAGGAGTGCTAACTCGGCGGTATTTGTAGCCAACAAGATAGCGTTTACGACCGCCCTCCCCTTCCGGAAGCCGAGCTGGTGGCTCGAGACACCATTTACACCCGCGGTGTGCCCAACAGTCTGTTGAGGATGTTCTTCTCGAGCACCTTCCTCGCCGTGTCGATCAAGCATATTGGTCTATATGCCGACGGGTCTCCGGGTAGTTTTCCCGCCTTTGGCAATAATTCCATGCTCTGCCGCTGCCAAACCTTTGGGAGAACGCTCTCGTCCAGACATCTCTGCATAGCAGAACTGAACATTCCGGGTGCCTCTGCAATAGCTACTTTTTAGGTCAGTTTTGGAACCCTCAACGCAGGCCTCTTTACATGTCCTTATCTGAGTCTTCGAACACCACTCGTCGTTCATTTCGCTGCATCCACCACCTGGCCAGTAGGCAGAGGCATCGCAGGTCCGCAATCGCTTGAGTCCACCAGTGAGCGTGGGGTCTTCCATTGCTAGGGGGGCTCAGCATCGCACGCAGGCGGTAGCACCGCTACCAGTTCGTCCCCTCTTAAACCGAGTAGGTTTCGCTCATGGCGGAGCGCCTCCCTAAATACCTCATTGTTGAAGAATGATATCTTCCACCTACGAGGACTTGGCCTTGGCATAGCCACCTCTTCCTCTACCCGATGCCTGCTGTTGTTGCATTAGATACTATAGCAAACCGACAGGTGATCGCACCTTCCAGTTCGAACAGTTTTTTAGGCCAGGACTACAAAAGTAACGTGGATAATCGACTCCGCTCCGTTCCAGTGCTTTTGGTACCGACATTGGCCAAATAACGAGCACTTCAGCGTCAACGATCGGTATTTCACCTTCAGAGTCGCCTCCGCTATAATATCCATCACCTTGACACCCTTGCCTCTTCCGCCAGTCTTTTGTAGGCGGCATCCTTACGTTCCTTGTCGAACTTGAGCTCGACAATTATTTCACATGTACGAGTACATCTGACATTGCGCACGTCGCACGTCGTCCAGATCCCCGAGCTTGGCGTCGCTCCTTATCGCGTTCAAGACTTCATAGTACTTGGACTGTTCTTGATTACAAGCGCGTCACTCTTCTTGCGCTTGGCACCTGTCCTTCTACATTTTTTGACCCGGTGTGCCTACTCTCCTGCATCTCCTGTGGTTTCTTATGCTTCTTCTTCCTCTTCTTCCGCTTCACTAAGGTCCAAGGAGCGTCTTCCCACTGACCCGTTCTAACCTAACCCGTCCTAATAGCTGAGGACTTATCAGTGGTAGCAACCCCTTGTTCCCTTCGTTCTAGGATAAGCCGGGCTTTTCAGGCTGACCCCTTCCGTCTTTCCGGGAAGCCTGGCTGAAGTCCGACTTACAGCTTTTATTACCTTTGGGTTTCGTGCTGCAGCAATATCGCTGGCCCTCTTCGTTGAATCAATCGACATCGTTTGAGTATTCCTACTATGCTGCCCATATTCGCATAGTTGACGTAAGCGCCACTGTAGTTTTCAACACAATTTGGAAATTTTTGTAATGTATAATAGTTAAGTTTAAGATTTTTTTCGCATTGACATCTAGCTAGTGGTTTGATCTTCTGATCTATTGAATAAAACTGGTCAAAATTATGCACATGTGATAGATATTATCTTGCTGACATACGTCAGCTATGCGATCATGGACAGTATGCACCCAGTTCAGCACAGCTTCTGCAGCACTACTATGCCAAACCCGCGGTTCTTCAGTACATCAGCGAGAATGCGGGTGCTCCCAATGGAGTTGAGGTACTTATCTAATCTACTGTTCCACGTATAAAGCTTTCAATCACAAATCTTTGCCTGTTGCTGGAGTTATTTGTATTTGGATCTGGTTTCAATACTTTTCTTCTTTCGTTTTCGCTGCTTGTGTTTTTACGGCAGGTTCGCAAGGGCTGGTAGGTACGAGCCCACTCAACTTAGGGGCTGTTCATAAACCACGTAGACCAAAATTTGGGTATCTCAGACCCTCCCTCGTACACTTTTGTCCCTACAAAAATTTTGAAATTTGTAAGGAGCGTAGACTTCGGCCAGACCCCCCCTTACCTTACCGATCAGGCTAAGGCCGGAGTGGCCTCTGCTGTACATAGTAGCCGCCTCCATTCCATTCGGTCCATGGCTGTTTGTCTCCAGTTCCGCATAGGGTTCTGCGTAGGGTCCGCAGATCGTCCTCCACTTGGTCGACCCACCTAGCTCGCTGCGCTCCACGTCTTCTTGTACCGGTCGGATGACTCTCGAGAACCATTTTAGTCGGGTTGCTATCCGACATCCTCATGACGTGACCCACCCACCGTAGCCTCCCGATTTTTGCGGTATGGAGACCCCCCCCCCCTTCCCCCAAAAAGTCTATGTGGTTTATGAACAGCTCCATAGGAACCTAAGGCTAACCCTCCCGGAAGCTACGGATTCTGCATCTTGGCATTTCCTCCTGCAAGTACAGTGAAAAGTTGCTAGGTTTAGGCTCCAGTCCTTGCTGACGAGATGTTTTTACTGAGCGCCTAGGAGATACATAAAATTTTATACTGGCTTCCACCTCCGTTAAACTGTTCAAATGAAAACGGTAATAAACATCAGTTTAAAATCAAGCGATTTTCAACCGACATCGTAACCATGTACATCTCACAGCAGTCAGATTCAAAAGTCTCTTTTTTCAGAATCACTGCTCAAAATATCCCAACCGCCGTTTTTTTTTACATGACGACCACCAAGTGTGGCGAGGGGAGATCTTTAATTTCTCCGACAGTGTAATTATTCGTAAGACTTTTGCTTTAAGAAGTAAGGAAAAAACAGCAAACGAGGGTAACTCCGGGCGGTGACGACTTTGTTTGTTCATCCCTTTAAAAATTACACAGTGGCCTAATTTCTATTGTGAATTAAAAGAAGAAGACAGAAAATGAAGAACAAATCGTCTTCTACCCCTCACTCTGTAATGCTTTGCATTGGATTTAAGGCAGACCAAAGTCTATGAATGAACCAAGAAACGGTTCATGCATTCTTGGGAGTTGTGGCAACCATATATATAGAGGAGATTGGGATGAAATGCACACGAACTACTCTAGCCAACTGTCTATGAATGTGCTACCTTCCCATTACTGCAGTGGTCACCAAACTGCGGCCCTCTACAAGGTTTTGTGCGGCCCGCGAACTAATTTTGAAATGTATTAGAAAGTGGCCCTCTCATAGATTCCATTATGAAAATCAGAAATTTCACCATATTTTAGAACATTCATGAAAATGAATACTAACTACTGAGGTTTTGCCAATATCCTGGAGAGTTTATCAAATGAAGTAAGATTTTTGAAAGTTTCACAAACTGTAAAAGACTAGTTTTTCGAATTTTGTTACGAGAGTATTAGAAACTGTTGTTAAGAACGGTATGTTTCGCTTAAATAATGAGCTTCGGTTAAATTTACAGGTCCCCTGACATGGATTTTGAACTTGTCGCAGAATTCGAGATTAGTAATTTGTTTAATTTCACGAAAATGAAATTAAAATAATGTTCCTTTTGTTTTTATCGGCGAAAACATTCCTTGTATTCGATATACTTTATATTCAGCACTTCTACCAGTAATTCCAAATATACCAAAACATTTTGCAGATTTTTTTTTAAAGGAAATGTTGCCCAAATTTCGTCAAAAACTTCAGGGATTGGGCAAGATACTTGTTATACACCTTGCAAAACTTTTGGGAATTCCTCTTTAAATATCTATTCTAAATCGGCTATACTTGCACACATTGCTCAGAAAATCATATCTGCAGGTTTTTCTTCATTGGCTTCCTAAGAAATTACACAAGAAAAACTTAAAAAAAAGTTATCAAGGATTTGCACAACAGTATCTCCAGGCAGTTTTCGGACTTTTTCCGAGAATCCCAAAATCGCTACAAATCATTCTTAAAATTCTCAAAATCTACGAAAAGTCCCCAAAAACTTGTAACAAAGTTCCAAGATTTTTTTTTTTAAATAAGGGGGTTCGATATACTTCTCAGCAAATTCATAAGCTGCAAAAAGAAACTTCATTCGGAAATTTGGCAAAACTGGATCCAGAGGATTTATGAAAAAAATATCAATGTTCGTTTCTAGGACTTTTGCACTGTAGGGTTATCCACAACATTTTTAAAGAGGTCCATAGTGTTCTAGCCAGTATCGCTATTGCTTATTTGTCGTATCTTTTTTGAGTAACTAGTTTAAAATAATTTGCTCGACATGTTTAATACTAAGAACTACAAAACCTAAATATTACGGTCATTGAACCATGTTTTGATTCCCTAAGATTTTCAGGATTTTTTCAAGTGAAATAAAATCTCCTGCTATTGGTCAATATTTTCAAAAAATCAAACAAATGAATTTTGTACTGAATCTTGAAAATTGTTGAAAATAAATTCTTAATGACTTGCGGCCCGTTGTCGCTTTTCAAAATTCAATTTTGGCCCGCAAAGACAGTTAGGCTGAGGATCACTGTACTGAAACTGTAAGTCAAATCAGATTGTCATTGTCACGGCTAATAATATTGAGTAGAAAATACGATAAAATCACAATATTATGACCTTTTATTTATGATGCTTCAGAAAGCAAGAAGGCTGATATTGTATCAACGAGGCATTTTATCCAATTTTCCCCTCATAACGTTTTTGCGGGAAAAGAGACGCGAATCAATGACGACATGCTCATTTTCTTTGAAGGACAATTTATCGTCTTCATGTATTCGTGTGAGACGAATCATAGGGGCGAATGTTCGTTTTTGTTCAGGCCAAGGGGTGCGAATTCGACAATAAAAGGGGTTGATTGGAAGGATTGTAGCAGTCGGAGTTTCTTCTTTTTGAGGGTGACAATGTTGATTCTTTAATTGCGACACCAAGAAAAAGGACAAGAGAGAAATCTTGTGTCGCTGTTGTGGTAATTGAGATAAGAGCCAATCAACAGGTTGAAAGATGATGTTGCGGTTTTAAAATTTGTTTGCAAGGAAATTGTTACCGTTAAGTCAAAGTAATTTCCATGGGTCGTTGCATTCATTACCTGAAATGAGAAATAAAAAAATAAGGTATTAGATAAGTTGCTTCTTCTTCTTCTTTGCACGACGTCCCAACTGGGACAAAGCCTGCTCCTCAGTTTCATGTTAGTAGAGCACTTTCACAGTAATTAACCAAGAGCATCCTCTTCCAGTGACCATTTTGGAGTTTAAGGCGAGTTTAAGTTGGAGCGAGATGGAGTCTGAAGGTGCCTAAGATCTCTCTCGAGTACAGATAATTAGATCTACAATCATAAAGAACGTGAAGTGAACTCAGAAACCACCCCCTTCTGTTTCGTAGACTTACAGGGGATGGCCAAAATGTTTGGGATAGGCGACTTTTTCTCTCACACAAAAAAGTTCAACATGCTATAACTTTTCATAGAGTGCATAAAAAAATCTCAAATTTTGACTGTTTATCAACCTGTTATATGTGCATCATTGGTACAATTTTGGGCTTGATTGATTAATCTTTCGTAAAGTTAAAACCATTCGGGTAAAACACTATTTTTTAGACAACTCATTTTTGAGCTGTCATATCTCGGAAACCAGTGAACCGAATTGAATCAAATTTTGAACGTACACTAACAATATGTAAATGCTTCACAAACTATTAAAACATAAATACTTTTTGAACGTTGAAAAAAGTTATCATGGATTGGCACTTTTTGGATTTTTCTTGAAAAAATGTAATTTTTTTACGTCAATGTCAATAATTTTTAGTGTTGATGTCCAAAGATTTTCCACTTCTGTTCTCAAGTTATCTTCAATCAGATATATTAGGGCCTATTTAGATTAAAGCAAGAACACATTTAGTAATTTTTGTGTGGTATTGTAAATTCGACTTATTTTCCTCTATAAGGGTAAAAATTTCAACCCGGTATAACTTAATTCGCCGCGAGAAAATATTACATTTTTAATGTTGTATTAAGTATCAATATATTGTTGATAAACGTTAAAAAAAATCATTCAATTCGGTTCACTGGTTTCCGAGATATGACAGCTCAAAAATGAGTTGTCTAAAAAATAATGTTTTTCTCGAACGGTTCTAACTTCGCGAAACATTATTCAATCGTGCCCAAAATTGTACCAATGATGCACATATAACAGGTTGATAAACAGTCAAAATTTGAGATTTTTTGATGCACTCTATGATAAGTTATAGTATGTTGAACTTTTTTGTGAGAGAAAAAAAGTTGCCTATCCCAAACATTTTGGTCATCCCCTGTACGTCCATACAAGTTTTGAAATTTAAATGAAGCGTAGTCTTTGGCCAGACTTTGTGAGGAGGGACAAAATGTTTACGTGATAGGTCCCAAATAGTGGCCATTTAAGGCATTAAGAACACTCAGAATGTCTCCCAGAGAATGCTCTGAAAACGTCTTGAAGCGCATTAAAACTCCCCCATCTGACCTTCGTAAACCTTTCATAAACATTCCGGTGAACTGGCTTTCTCAGTCTTGGGAAAATCAAAATGGAGTAGTCGTGCACAGAAAAAAATAATGAGATTTACACGTTATGTAAACTTCATTTTAGTCATGTAAACTTAGTGTTATGATGGTTAACATGATATATAATGTAAATTTGTGTTATATGTCATGTAAACTCTCAGTGTCATGCTGAATTACATGACATATAATGGAAGTTTACATGATATTTCATAAAATTCACATGATATGTCATGTAAACTTCTGTGATATCCCACGCTCCAATTATGTGTATCATATGTCACAGAATTTTACATTCTTTTTTCGATCTGTGTGTGGGTAATCGTCCACTGTGTAGTGTAAGTCGTATTGATAATTACCATAGTGTACTAGTATGTGTTTAGAATTATTGAATCAATGTACATATTTGAATACACGAAGTTCTGCCTAAAAATCCGGGAATATTAGAATATTATAACGAGTAACAGTTGACAGCTAATTCCCTTGGACTATCACGATGAAGACCTGGGGCGAATCCCAAAAACTTTCAAAATATGAGTTCTTTTTTAGGAAAGAAAGTAAAGCGTGTGTCCCAAGATAAACTAACCCTTGAACCATGTTAATGAAGATAAAACAATACCCTTGAATAGGCCCAATAAAAGAGCCAAAACGTTGGGCAAAGCAGACTTCATAGTTTTGATTTACACAATACTAAGAAAACCTATTTGCCAAAATTAACAGATTTGCAGTAGTACACATCTAGCACTTTCACTCTGATGGAGCTCTCTGATGCCCTTATATCCATTGAGGCACCCAGCAAACCCCTGAGATCCTCGTAAGCTCTCATCAAACTCTGCTGAAGCTCACTAAAACCCACTGAACCTCCTTGAAATCACTTGAAACCTTTAAACTTCTCAGAAAACCGCATAAGGCCCCGATGAACTTTCATTACATTACACTCTACTGAAACCCCCGGAAACCCTTTTAAATCCTTAAAATATCCTTTGAAGCCCCTGAAATCCCTTGAAACTCTTCGAAACATCATAAAATTCGACTGGAACATTAGGAGTTTCCCACAGAACCAATCTGGGACTCCCGGAAACGACTTAAGCCCCTTACAACTTCAGCGAAGTGACGACCACCTTAACCTCCTCTCCAACCCCGAGTGGCATCATCATCAATTTCGTTAACAACTCACTCACCTCAAACTATCGTGTAACCAGTTTCTACTTCCTCATATTCCTGACATAACATCTAATTTCGGATAAAACCATCTCAGATTAGTGTTCTATGGGCCCTTCCAACTGAGAACTTTCTTTGCTAATCACCACTTTGCATGTGTAGTGTACATACCTATATCTTGTGGCATGAAGATGCTCTATACCCAGCCCAAGGAAGTCAAAAAAAGATATATTTAGTATACTCTACCACTTCTTTCTGAAATTCTTTCATGGATTCTTTAATAATTTCCTCCAGGGAGTCTTTCAAATATTCCTGTGTGCATTTGTTCAATAGTTTTTCGAAGAAATCCTTCACAAAGTCTTCCATGGATTCCTTCAGAAATTTCTCTAGGGATTTATGCGAAATGTATTCTTTGGGCTTGCTTCAGGGATTCTTTCGGGAAACTTTCAGGCATTCTTCCCAAAAATATTTCTTTCTCGCTAAAGATGCATGCAGAAATTTATCGATGGATTTTTTTTAGAAAATCTTCCATGAATGGCTTCAGACATTGATTTTGAGTTTTATTCCAAAATGCCTCCAGAAAAATCTTCTGAGGATTTTTTTATCAGATTCCTCTAGAGATGACTCCAGACTAGTATTTCTTTCAGGAAAACTTCACTTACGAAGTCTTTCGGAATTCTATTTCTTAACTCAAAACTTCTCCAAGGATTTCAATTAACAATTTTCCATCGATTTCTTCAGAAATTTATAGAAATTTATAAGGCTTCCTTAACAAAATGCTCCATGAATTCTTTAAGACATTCCTTCAAAATTACCTTTAGAAAATGTTACAGGGATTCCATTTGAAATTCCCGCATGAATTCTTTCATAAAATCCTCTTGAGATTTGATCAGAAATTAATTCATTTCTTTCCAAAATTGCTCTATAGCTTCTCTCGGAAATATACTCAAAACTTATTCTGAAAATCTTCTTCGAGAAGTTTCTCCAGGAAGTTTTTCCGGCATTCCTCTAACAATTTCTTCAGTAATTTCTTCAAGGATTGCTTTAGAAAGTCTTTCAAGAGATTCTTCAAGAATACCACAGGGCATTTGTTTTTTTTTTTAATTTTTTTTGCGTTCCTTTGATTTTCCCCGGATTTCTCCAAAAGTTCTTCCAAAGTTTTTTTACACAATTCTTCCCAAAGTTTCTTCCGAAATTTGTACATGCATGAACTCCTTGTGCGATTCCTTCAAGAACATTCCTAGCAATTATTTTTTCTGGAATTCATTCAGGAACGTCTATTGAAATCTGTGGAAACAATTTCATTATAAAATTACTTAACATTTTTTAGGAACTTTTAAAAAGATTTTTCAGGAGTTTCGTTAGATGCTTCTCTAAAGATTTCTTCATAAATACTTTTACAGATTCCTTAGAAAATTCATTTGAAAAATCTAACAGTGGTTTTATTTCTGATTTCTGCATTTTTTTATTTTATTTTTTAAGGGAAGAGGGGCAGTCAAGAGCTATCCAATAATGCATGGTTTCCCAAATTGTGAGGGGGTTCGCGTCAGCTGCAAAAAGGGATTCGTACACCTCAAAGTTTGGGTACCTGTGCAATAATGAGCTAGTTGATTTTAGGTATATTCCCTAGTAGTGCTACCTAGCGTCAGTCTTAGAAAATCTAAATTGCTTTTTCTCGAGAATGAGAACACATAGAAGAATTGCGTCTTTGACAAAGCTGATTAGGACATCAATCAAGAGCTATCCGATAGTGAACTATGGTGACTTAGGGTATTATCGGTGGGTTTGTTTTCTTCGTCATTGGGGGTTTTTGCAGTGGCGTCTCGTAAACTCATTTTCTACCTGTGCAACGACTCAAAAACTTGCAATTTCGAAGAATACAGGATTATGATCCTATTGAAAATTAATCAAAATAGCAGATCTCGCCGTTTCTCGTTCATTACAAGCTTATTTGATGCGAAAATTTAAGAAATGAAACTTGTTGAACAGGTAGATTTGAGGTTAGGGAGTCGCCACTGGGTTTTTGTCGCCCAAATTGTCTGGAACTCGGTCGAATAATTCAGCATGGTTGAGAAATATTTATTTAAAAAAGACGCGGACACCGTCCTCAGCCACAAATTGTACAGACTGAATAAACACGGGACACACAGAACATGCAACAGTGGATACGGAGAAGAAACTTTTCTCACGAAAAGTTTCATCACCCGGAGCGGGAATCGAACCCTCATCCCATTGCATGGTGCGATTAGAAGCTTGGTGACCCTACCCGCACGACTTTGAGGCCAACTTTGCGTTGAGGCTTAAAAAACCATGACGAAGAGAATAAAACGACCGAAAATACGTAAGTTGAGTCTAGGTTTACCCGCTAGGTGGCACCAGTGACTCTTATAAAATCTAAATTGCTATTTCTCGAGAATCAGAACACATTTCGTCTTTGGCAAAGTTGATCAGGACATCAAGATCTATCCGTTAATTAACTAGTTGATTCTAGGCTCTTCCGCTACGTGGCGCTAGTGAATCGTAGAAATTCTAAACTGTTGTATCTCGTGAATCAGACCACATACAAACATTTTGTCTTCTGCAAAGTTGATCTATCAAGAACTATCCGATAATAAAGTATCGTCAAGGCGTCATTCACCGTGGGGGCTCCATTCACCGATTGCCTGCGAATATTTTTTCATTATTTCCATATTACGATTGAATGGTATGACAGTATCCCTACAATTTCACCAATACAACGTTGTATTGGTGAAATTGAAGGGAAACTGTCATACCATTCAATCGTAATATGGAAATAATGAAAAAATATTCGCAGGCACACGGTGAATGGAGCCTTGACGGTAGTTCTTTCTAGGTTTACCCACTAGGCGGCACCAGTAAGTCTAAGAAATTCTAAATAGCTATATCTTGAGAATCAGACCACTTGGAAGAATTTCGTCTTCGAGAAAACTGATCAGGACACCAAGAACTAGCCGATAGTGAAGAAGTTGATTCTAGGTTTACCCGCTAGGTGGCACCTTTGAGTCTAAGGAATTCTTAACTGATGTATCTTTAGAACCAGACCAGTTGGAAGAATTTCGTCTTCGGCAAAGTTGATAAGAACATCAAGAGCTATCCGATAATGAAGAAGTTGATTCTAGGTTCATCCGCTAGGTGGCACTAGTGAATCGTAGAAATTCTAAATTGCTGCATCTGGAGGATCAGACCACCTAGAAGAATTTCGTCTTCGGCAAAGTTGATCAGGGTATCAAATCAAAAGCAATCTGATGATGAATTAATTGATTTGATATGTGCCACTACTGAGTATTAGAAATTGTAAACTTGTGTATCTCGAGAATTGGATAACATAGAAGAATTTAATCTCTGGTAAAGTTGATCAGAACTTCCAGATGATGAAGTTATTTATTTTGAATTTTCAGCTGGATTGGCCCAGATTAGATGGATTGTTGAGTATTTAATTACTTTAAAATGTTCTATTGCTTTATCTATTTGTTTCAAATTTCTCAACGAAGACGTCAAAGAATCACTTTAAGAGTTTCTTTTAACGCAGATTTTGTGTGTCAGGTGGATTTTTTTTTTGTTTTCCCCTGACCCTACCTACTTTGAAAAATCATAACTCAAGAATGAAGCATCCTAAAAACAAAGTTTTTTTTATGAAAATGAAAGCAAATTTTCTCAGAAATGAAAAAAAAAATAAACTGGAAAAAGTTTTCCATAAAATTTTTACCATTGAGAAAATTTGTAAAGAAAAGTCGGAAAAACTATGCCCGAACTAGCGAAAAAAATTCCAAAAAATATTTTTGAGGAGGCAATTTCTTGAGCTTTAATCGCTGAAATTTTTGTAATGCATTTTTTTTCGTGTTTGAGTTTTGGCCAATTTTGTGAAAAATGTCTAAATGTGCTATATAAGCATTTTCTTTGAAAAATCATAACTCAAGTACGAAGTATCGTAGAAACAAAGTCTATTTTTTATAAAAAAAGGAAGGCAAATTTTCTCAGGAATCCGGAACAAAAATATGAACTGGAAAACAGTTTTCAACAAAATTTTCCACCGTTGAGAAAACTCATAAAGAGAAGCTGTGCCCGAATTCTCGAAAAATAAATTTTAAACTATTTTTGAGAACGAAACTTTATAAACTTTAATTCCAGTAACTTTTATGGTGTACTTTTTTTAACTTTTTTTCGTTCCTGAGTTATGGCCAATTTTGTGAAAAATGACCATATGGGTTATCAAAGAAAATGCTTATTTCCCATACGTGTAGAATTGAAGCATGTAGGTAGATGTCATATTTTACGTTATTGTATGGTGTATCCATACATTTTTATGCAAAAATAGCTCGTTGTCGAGGGACTAAGAAACTGGTGAGCTTGTCTCAAATTAATTATTTTTTGCATTCTTTCTTTTCTTTTCATCTTTTTATGGCTCTACGTCCCCACTGGGACTTGGCCTGCCTCGCTTCAACATAGTGTTTTTTGAGCATTTCCACAGTTATCAATTGAAGGCCTTTGTTTGCCTATCATTGCATGAATTTGTACATTGTGAGGCAAGCACAATGATACACTATGCCCAGGGAGTCGAGAAAGTTTTCCCGATCGGAACAGGAATCGAACCCGCCGTCTCCGGATTGGAGATCCATAGCCTTAACCACAAGGCTAACTGGAGATCCCTATGTTTTGCATATTTGTACTGGAAATTTTAAGGTTACAGAAATGGAATGTTAGTAAGAGATAACGGAATGTACTTTCGACACGTCGATCATCAGATGCAAAAAAGCGAATGCTACAAATGTCACGAATACCACAGCTTACACCAAGTAACACTATCATTTGACCAGAAGCAAAAATACGGCTGTAGTTTTGCTTGTACCATTTACCAGCTGTTTTTCGGTTTTTCCAAAAAATTGAAAAAGGAAGAAGGAAACCCATTGTATTGTAATGTTGCTCCTCTGTTAGTGGTCGACGAAAGTCACGACGACAGCCGTCATCAGTGCCACCGTCTGCTGTCTGTTATCAGGAACCAGTTTTCTTTTCTGGGCAGCAGGTAAATGGGGGATATGTGGAGTAAAACATAACAAAGTAATACATTGAAGTCCAATCCTTAATGACTTAATTTTGATTCTATGATAATTATTTAGTCTTTCTCAAGTCTATTTGGCATAACATGTTGTTGGGATAAACCCCAATATTTTAACTACTTTCGATGGGGTTGAAGTAATTATTTACTGCTTCGGAAAGCTATAAAAGTAAAACATTCCGTCGGAATGCTCCATTACATTACAATCCTCATACAATGGAAATTTACAAATGATAGACGACGCATTCGGCTTATTTTGACCCTTCAAAGTAAAAAAAAGGAAGGTAAGAAACAATTGTATGAAGTTTAATCAAATTCAGCCGAACCTACATTACTAAATCCTTTTATAAGAAGTTGAAAAGTGGATCAATGAACTTGCACAAACAGTAATTCAAATTTACCATATTGATGTATTTGGAGCACCATTGTTCTTTTATTCATCAGTAAACATGTTACCCGACTCTCCCTCATCAGTCAAACCAAAAACTGCACATCCCAAGGAAGCCCATAAGGAAGTTCATTAGCCTCTCTTGTTCGCGCTGTTTTCCCACTTTTTTTTCCTTTTCGTCTGAAGGACGGGAGCAACAAACTAATCGCCGAATGGGTGTCATGTGTCTGAATAAGACTCAAATTTCGTCGACCGCAGCCCACCACAACAGTAACAACAGCAACAGCAGCAAGAGTGAAATAATTGTAAATTATCATTATCAAAAAGTCGTATCTTCGGATCGCAGCTTGTGATGCACGGAAAAAAAGGACGAAACCGCGAGGACATGGGGACGCGCCGGGTGTAAGACGGCAATAATAATCGACTCGATGGAGCATGCTATTAATGCTGTGTGGTTGGATCCTCATACGAGGAGACATTTGCCTTGAGGGCACCACTGACTGACTGACTAAGGCACTGCAGTGCACTGCGAGGAAAACAGCAGCCGGTAATAATTGTAATTACCATATTCGGAGCACATTTCACTTGATATTAACACAATTATTGAGTGGAGCTTGTGCGGCAAGGCTTCTGCGGTGTCGGTTTTTTTCTTCTTTGTTGGGAAAAACAAACTGCTTCGGATGGTTGAATGAAAAATTAAGACATATCAAGTTTTATGACTGCCATAAAGAATGTACAGCAAAAAGGTGTCAATACAAATTGATAAAAATTTGAATTGATGAGCCTACTGGTGCCGTGTGTGTTGGATACAGTTCCTGGTTGCTCAATGAAAAAAAAACTAAGTTACATTTATGAGTCAAAAAGGATCGAAAAGGTTTCTGAACCAAGATAAAACCAAAATTAAATCATTTTGGTTTTATGACGGCTCACAGAACCTCTTCAAGACAAATTGGACTTGGAACAGATGCTTGGGATCCTTTGTGAAGATGCATCACAGTTAAAAATTGGTGAACACTAGGCTCAGTGTACCAGTTACGGCTATAGTACCTCAAATTCGCCATAGTTGATTTTCAACCTTTAATGATGCAAATCTACATGAAAAAAATCGTGAACAACAGATCACGATCGCAAAAGATGGTTGCAATCATTCAAACTTAACAATTTGCTCAAATTATGATAGAAATAATTCATTTTCCTTAACTTTTCGGCTTCTTTGCACCCTATTTCGCCATAGTGCACCAGTTATGGCTAATCCCGTAAGGAATGCATGTAAATAGTGCGAAGTGGAACCGAAATTAACAAATGTGTCCATATTTGCAACAGGGTTCCTATCATTGGCACACGCCGTAATAAATACTAAAAGTAGTTTTGGCTCGGTTTCTATATTTTTCCTGTAAAGTATGAAAACTAATCTATCATTTGACATATCGATGACATTCGTCGGTCTTTTTCTTATTTTTATAGAAATAGTTTTCCTTAGGTAGTGTGATAACTGGTACAGGCACCCTATTTATAGCGTGCGTAGAAATATCATCAAAGAAACGATGCGGAATGGTGAGCTCGTTTTATACTAATATGTAATTTTCTCGTAAAAACATTTCTAAGTTTCACTTTTTTTCTATAAATACTACCACTCAGAAACACCAAAGATAATTTAGAATTTTCCAGAATGAAAACCTGGAACTCCTACAAGATGATCGCTGGAAGCTAGTTATATAGAAATTTTCTCCCTTCATTATTGCTTCATGGGGAAAAAATATGGGTTACATCAATGAGGAAACCTCACAGTGGAGCAGACCTGGTGTGATGCTAAAACACATAACTATCTCGCCGAGAACCTGGGAAATCCCATTTTCCAAACTTTTTCCCTCGGAAGGAAAGTGGGTCCCGATATGAACTCGCCCCGGGCTGAAAGCTGATTAATACAGATAAAAAAATTAAAAAAAAAACTCCATAGTTTTATATTATTGAAAGGTCTCTATTGACATAATCAAAAACATATTGTAAATTTGTCAGAGAATTCTAATAAGACGCGACGCGATGCAGAACACAACAATAACTTTCTTTATTTTTACAACGTAAAAAAAGGAGATAAAATAATCTTTTTGAGTCGACCGGAGTCGGGCTCGTCAATAGTCCATCGACAGAACGATCCCTGGACAATGTGAGCTCTTGGAAGAAGGGTCATACATTGTCCTGTCGAGGGGCAATAACGACCACGAAACCGGCGACTCAAAAAGGTAGGGTGGGGCGGGGCAAGATGGGTCGCGGGGCAAGATGGGTCAGTGCCATTTTTGGGCGCATTACTCATGTTTTGTTTATATTAATAATTTTGTTAGATGACCAGCATGAATATACAAAAGTTTGGGGCATTGATTGAAAAATTATTCACTCTCATTGGAAATAAAAAATAAAATGGTTTTTAGCCATTTTTCTTATGCGATACATTCCATATAATCTCCATATAAACGGCCGCGGGGCAAGATGGGTCACCTTCAATTTTGAACGTATTTTTGGAGCATTCAAAAGTTATTTATTTATTACTACAAGACTATCTCATAAATTACTTCAATCAAGCGGAATGAACACTCAAAATTATAACATAAAATTATGATATTTTTTAGTGAAAACATCGATTTTCAAGTCGCCTTAGGACCACTCAAATCGTAAAGTTTTTATATTCCAAATAAATCTATAAAATGTTTACTAGTAGCTCTTGTTTACTCAGTATGGATATGGAGCATGTATGAATGCGGAACAAATCTTATATTTTGACGTTTTTCGTTGAGAAAATGTGAATTACTTAAAAGGTGACCCATCTTGCCCCGCACTTTTTTTACGTCGCAAAATCGATAACTTTTTAAAACTGCTCGTTTAACATCATATTTTGTATTTAATGAACTTTTTATCGACTTGTAGCATAGCTAACTAGTGTTTTAAAGAGTAGCGGACGAATACAAACCAATACGATTTGTATTTAAAAAGTTGTGGTGATCCATCCTTATGCGACCCATCTTGCCCCGCCCCACCCTACTTTTATCTCCTTTTTAACGTTATAAGAAAAGTGTGGTGTCCTGTCTCGCGTCGCGTCTTATTAGTGTTTTCGAGGTTTTTACGTTAGCGCAAAACCCAGTGGAATTGAGAATTCCTTTAAGATGTTTTTTTAATGTCTTTAGATACGTTTCTTTGATTTAGGAACAGCCAGAATATGTAGTTTTTCAAAAAGTATTCTTAATTTTTCTCCTGTGCCTTTCATCAAACTTTTGTTCTAAATCCTCGTATAAAATTTATGGCATAGCTGCAACAATGAATTTCTGGAACAAATGTTTCAGGAATTTCTTCAAGAAGTTTATCAAAGATCCTTTCAAGAAAGCTAAAAGACATGTCTGAGTGTTTTTCGTAAATATCTCAAGGCATTATTTTCAAACAATCCCGGAAATGTTTCAAGAAACCTAACAAAATGTTCACTTTGTCTTTGATGATTTTTTTTATGAAAATGATCGATTTTTTCATATAAATGAGATATATGGGATTTATTTCAAAAAACTGTTATTACATTTCTCCGTGATAATATCAGAAAAGGAAAAAAAAAAAGTCACAGACGGACAAGTAGATTTGTGGATAAATTTGAGCTTGAGCTTGAGCTTCATTGACCGCCTGTGGATGCTACTGCTACACACAGAAAACATCACCGACTTCGATAATATTTTACCAAAATCTCAACCGTTAGGTTTTTTACCGGAAAAAATACGTAAAATTGACAATGCTCATACAACCAGTAATCGTACAAGATGTTGCATAGGATGATAAAGTGAAGGACATATGCGTGCATGTCTGGATGTTTACCGTAGTTCGTTAGTGTTTGACAGATAAACGATAACATTTTACCAAAATTTGGCATTTTTTACAGAACTTTGGTAAAACCCATTACCGAACGATCCGCAGTTGTGATTTCGGTAAAAAATTACCGAACGCGACTAGCTGTGTACTCCAGTATCGCCAGACCGCAACTAGAAGACATCTTCAGTGTGTGAGCGTTGATGATGTTCTATTTTTAGGCGACAATGGCGCCTGCCACGTCAGATTTTAGGTCAATGTGAGGAAGGGGAAGGATGTGATGATTGCAATTGTTTGTATGCACAGCATACCCAATATATTTCTGAATCAACACAAATTCATGCGGTAATCGGAATGTTGGTGGGATATGGTTGGCAGAGGGTTCACACATTGGTGCGTGGATGCCAGGCGTACGGCGATAGACTTGTGTGAATATTACTATGAAGCTAATGCGGCACAGTTCGCTTGATTGCACAACTCGTAGGCGTTATCTGATAGATCAACACTGTGCTATAAAGGGTCTGTGTCATTTGGCATAAAGTCATTTGGCATAAGGTCGTTTGGCATAAGGTCACTTGGCATAAAGACATTTGGCATAACGGTCATTTGGCATAATGGACACTTGGCATAACAAAGAAGGGTGCATTTCGATTATGCCAAATGTCCATTATGCTAAATGACCGTTATGCCAAATGTCTTTATGCCAAATGACCTTATGCCAAACGGCGTTATGCCAAATGACTTTATGCCAAATGTCCCGCTCCCTGCTATAAATGTTGGAGGAAGAAAAAATATAGAATAATGCAAAGTAGAAGGAAAGGGACGGGCCAGGGATTGAACGCAGGACCTTCTACATACGAATAAGAAGCGGTGGCCACTAGATCATTAGGCCCGTCACTCATTAGATGTGTGGATAAATACCTGTAAAAATTCGTGAGTCAATTATGGAGTAACTTTTGCAGGATATGTTTGGATTACCGTCGTGCGGGGTGTCATTGGGCCAAAGTGGGGTAACATTGGGCCACTATTCCGCACTGTTAGAATACGACGAGAATGCATACTGTGTGCTAAACTGCAAGAATACATAATTCTAAGATACTTGGCATCCATCGTCAAATTTTCTGACCTCTATTTAATTCGTAGGATGGATCGACCAATGTTACCCTCTAGGCCCAATGTCACCCCGAACGACGGTACTGAAAACAATTCTTTCAAAGTATCTCGAGACTATTAGAGGGACAATAAATTGAAAAAGCTTATAATCAGGAAAAAACACTTTTTTAGAATTTCGCACAGGAAAAGCATCTAGACTCTAGAGGAGCGTGTGGTTAAATTGTAAAAGTTTTCATTGGGAAATTTCTAGAAACACTATTTTAGGACGTTGCTTAAATAAACTTCGCAATGGAAATACCTGTTTTAGTCATACATTCTCTGAGATGCTTTGAACCTTTTTTGATTTTTTACAGCATTTCATGCATGAGCTTATCTGTAGGTCGGCTTTAGAGGCACGAGCATAACTGACTCTCCACCATTTCACAAAGTCAATAGTTATGCATTCAAAAAAAAAAAAATGAAAAAAACTCGTTTCAAAATTATGGTCTTTTTCAATAAGCTTCAAGATAATTTCTATAGAAAACCAATATGGATAAATATCATTAGAACTTCCGCACATAAAGCAATTTATGAATATAAGGATCAATCGTTTTGAAAATTTCCTGGATTCCATTGAGTATTATCTATTGGTTTTGTAAGCATTTTTTTTAATCTGAAGTAATCAGTAGAGGAACCTATGAAGAAACGAAAAAATTCCAGAATTTCAATGAAAAAACAAAAACAGGCTGCATTAAACATTGAAGAACTCTTCATCAAAAAAATATCTCAGATAAAATCCAAGAAGTGTGAACTAACTGTAAGTTTCTGACATCCTCGTCCTTTGGAGGTTTTTTAAGGCTTTGGGAGAATTACTGAAAAGCTATTTACAAGAATTCTCTATCATCATTGGATACCTACAAAGGAAAATATGGTTGGGTTGCTTGTTAGGCAAAACATTAGCGTTAGCGTTAGCGTAGTTACGGTATACTTCGTGGATTGGATACTACCAACATTCATGTACCTTTTGCTAATCTTGCTCGGATTGCTTTTCGGAACAAAGCTGGGGAGTTAACTTCGCTCCAATCTTATGCAAGATTACCAAAAGCACAAATGTCATTATTCACGGCTACGCCCATCTTCACCGTAACTTGGGATAGGGGAAGGAAATGTTGATGTAGCACTTATATAAGAGTCTCCGACTCAGTGACACTCCCATAAGTACTACGGAGTGGGTGGTTGGGAGATGTATTATGTAGGTCAAGGATTCGCCTGAAAAGCTGGCGATGGACCCACGGCATTGGTTGTTTAGTTGGTTAAAATTGAATCTTTTGAAAGCCGGCAATCAAAAGAGATTTTTTTTCTATTTATTGTTTAAATAATTATATTTCTGCTCAGTAAGAGGCCCAAGCAGAACCGATCCCTGCAGGGTCATCGGAACATTACAATAGATGTTTGAAACGCGTGAAAAAAACTGGCGATTGGAGAAAAAAACCCTCACTTTACATAAAAAAAACGCGAAAACAACAAAAAAAACATCTCAATTTATTTAAAAAAAAATACGGAAAACGAGCCGAAGAAAATAAAATCAAAAGATATTTTTTTCTATTTATTGTATAAATAAGTATGTTTCGGCTCAAGGCGAGGCACAAGCAGAACCGATCCCTCCAGGGTCATCGGAACTTTGCAATAAATATTTAACACGCAAGGAAAAAAAATTGGTGACTCGAAAAATAACAAAAAAATAAAATAAAAAAAAATAAACAAAAAAAAATCGGGTTACACAACAACAAAAAATATCTCAGTTTATCTAAAAAAAAATAAAACAAGATCGCGTAAAACGAGTAAAAAAACCATGGTTGGCGATTCGAAAAAAAATCAATTTTTCTAAAAAAAAAAAAACGCATCCACACCCGCGACATTACGACACTCGGCTCGAATAAAAACGACATGGACAACGTGGTCTACCCGCCACCGAATGATAAGGTTGCTTAAACTCATTTTTTCATAGAAAAAAGAAACAAAACATAGTTACCAAAGTTTATAGGCAAAAAAAAATAAAAAATAAATATAAAATAGATTAAATCATTTCTGGATTTTTAATTGTAATGGCTCGGAAATCTTATCAAAGAACTGAGCAAACTACAATGTTCTCGCTCCGACGTTTCGGTCCAGGTTTGGTACCTTCTTCAGGGATCTATAATTTATTACCAATAAGGACAATAATTGGACTCGTATATGACGTATACTGCCGTCGGACGCATAAATGTCACATGTTACATTTCGACATATTTGAAGTTTTATCTCAAACGTGATGTTTTAAAACATATTTTTGAAATATTTTGTCAACAAATGAATTTATATATATTTCGATAGTTGAGTTGCGTGTAAGTCAATCAAATCCGGCAATAGCCAAAGTTTATTTTGGAACATCAAATGCGCTTCCCTCGCGTTTTTCTAATGTAACATATGACATTTATGCAGTATATTGATAAAACCGTGATTAAATTTACATTTTTAGTCTTTTTTAAATTACTCACAAAGAATTGTTCGCTCTTGTCCTAATACTTTTAGCCTGTCGTGTTGTCCTTTTCGTTCAAACATTTGTAGAATCTGTTGTAGGTGGTACTAAACGGTTAACGGTATCGTATGTTGTTCTAGTAGCGGGAGTATATGGCGTTTTCTTTGCACTGTTTTTACTGTCGGGTGTAGGCTAATGTTTTCCAGTTTTGGAACCGATCGGCGTGAAACTTTGTATGTGTGTACTTTTGGGGCCGGGAAAGGTTCTTAACGTAGTGTGAGACTCCTCCGAACTCTGGAAAGGTGGGTTCCCATACAGATGAAGTTGCGGGGGACTTCCCTAGGGAGCTGTATGCCAAAAAAACACAGTAAGTAGGTAGTACGACGTTTGCCGGGACAGCTAGTTATCAAATAAAGTTGCTCCCTTCATACATATCATTCTCCGTAACCAATGCTCTGATTGAGCTGATTTTTTTAATTGTAGCGTACTAACATCTTTCAGTTCAAAAAACAAAATGAAGAGAAATAATATGCTTTATGCATTTCAGTATCATAATTTCTATTTTATGCTACCCATTTCAGTATCATAATGACCTACTTTTCCGTACCGGTTCATTAGGCAACTGAAATGAGTTGCATAATGAAAAATAGTTGTATAATGTTCATTATGCAACTCAAAAGGGTTGTATAATGAAAAATCATTGCATAAAATGTTGTATGGAACTCGTTGCAAAACTCGATTTTTTCAACACTCTTCGTATTTATCCAACTCGTTACATAAATACTATTATACTTTAAGTAAAATTTATTTAAAAACTATACTCTGGCGTTCAACTCAAATCCTTTGATTACTGATTGTCACCCAGGAAACGAAACCGCACGTCGAATCCCAAAAGACCGGGCAGAGATAGTTCTTTAGTACCCAGCAGAGGCCCAAAAGTTCAACAAACTGATTTAGATCGTCCCGGGCAACCACGAAATCCGTAAACGCGAATCCCTCACTCTGGGAAGGCCGCGGACCGATAGTACATTAGGCAGGCACAACTCACAGGAAATTAATTACAGCCTTTTCATTTCGACTCGAATAGTCTCCTAGGTACGAACGCAGACACGCAGCGCCGCCGTTTGGCCATCTTTCCATCTGTCGTGCTCTGTTGGTGCAAAAGTGGTAATTTAATACCCTCTTATTATTTATCTCGGAGCTTCACTCTCGGGCCTCGGCCGCCGACGGCGGCATTGGATTCGCATCGCTAGGCTAGGCTGAGCTAGGCTAGATTCATCATCGCGCGAGCGAGGGTTGAACCGCGTTAGCTAGCTAGCTGTTGGGAAAACTTTTAGAAGAGGATTTCTTGTTTTTTTTTTATTTGCTTCTCTGGCTAGGATGATGAGAATACGAGGGTGAAACTTCCGCTTTATTGTGCGGCGGGAAAAGGATACGATTGTTGGCGAGGGAGTGAGCGGATCGATTTGAAGCTGGCTGAATGCTTACTTGCCAGAAGGAGTGAAGATCCGTATCAGTTTATAAGGCAAGCTGTGCAAATGGTCTATTCTAGTACAGTGTCGGACAAAACAATAAGACCACCAGCCATTTTTCATACAAAATAGCCAAGTTTGACGATGTGATGCTCGGTTTCTAGTGGATCGATTTGACTGAAATTTTGGCAGTCGCCATGCAGTTACGTGAATTTCGATATGTATTTAATTCATTCAGTTCTGTTCACTACATCAAAAGTTACTGATATACGAAACGACAAAATAATAGGACCATTTTCAGATTGCCATGATCCAAGGATATATGAGATTATCTGATACTTTATGATTGATAAACAAATACTAACATTAAGGATGCCATTAAAATTTGGGGACATTTTTATTGATTTGACCACAAATAACCATCATGAAAATCTGGTGTTAGAATTTTGTCGCACCGTATATCTGTAACTTTGGAAGTAGTGAACAGAACTCAATCAATTTGATACACATCAAAATTCCAGTAATTTAAAGTCGGCTGTCAAAATTTCAGCCAAATCGGTTTACTAGAAACCGAGTACCATATCGTCAAACTTGGTCATTTTGTATGAAATAGGACCGGTGGTCTTATTGTTTTGTCCGACACTGTATGTGTACATGGTTTTGGGTGGACTGGGGTTAATTTTAGGCATCGCCAAAAGTGATTCTAATTGCAGTTATTTGTTTGAATGAATTCGCACTCTGTTTTTGCAAGGATCGAGAAAGGATGCATCGTTTGGGGTTACGGTTGATTCCTCTTTATCTATTAATTAAAACCCTACTCTAGTAACTGTTGTAATACGGGGGATCGTTATTCATTTGCAGCACAGTGCTCCCATTTTTAATCAAACAAAACAAAGCTATTATGCCCTTGAGTAGAAAATTACTTCGACATGCGACATGAGTATGCGTTAAATCCCATCATATCAGACGGGAAATAACCAACAATTACAGATATTAAAACTTACCTTTGCCAATGTCTCATCAGATTGAAGCAAAAATATGTAGACTATCAATAACCAGCCCCTATAGCACTGGTAATCGAATGTAGACTACGCGTAGACACGCGTATGTAGACTACGAATGTAGACTACGAATGTAGACACGCGAAATTTCACGTATAAATTTCAATTCACTTACGAGTTGATTTTTTTTTCTCGTTTTGCGTACGACGAAGGCAACCACACGAAAGCAGCGGCTAGTCGAATTGTTCATCTTTTTTTTACCCTCCACTATCCCCCACACCAAAAAACTCGCACAGAGAGTTCACTGCCGTTCAATTTTTGTTTCAAGAATCAACCTTCTATTCATACTCCACAAAAGTACTGTGACACTGTGTGATTTAACTGCGGCAAAGTTCAGTAAAAGCTGTTCAATTGATTTAATATATCACTTTTTACCCGTCGGAAAAGTGTAAACAACCAGTTGTCTTCGTCTAAAGAGAATGCTATGCTAGCAAATGGGTGCGTCGATTTTCTGCATACGAAACATTGCAGTTCACAACCACAGAGAAAGATCTCTTCGCTACATTGCGATGGCGTACGCATTATGGTCTGATGGACAAAAATTTAATTGAAATAGTTTGGTCGATATTCTCAAGCTACATCCACTCAACTTAGAAGAACGATTTTTTTCGAATGAACATCTGCGGTCAAATCATATTTTAACCATCTTATGTACCATAGTGTCACGTAGAAGGTGTGCGAGGAATTAAATTTAGGTTGTGCCCGAAATAGACGTGGACTAGACGGAAAAACAATTCGAGGAAAAATTGTTAAATTTTATCATTTTAGGGAAATCTACAGTTCTTATTACATTATATGAAAGCTTGTTTATAAATTAATAAGTGATTCCGAATTGGCCATGAGACATTAGGGGAGGTGCAAGAATAAACTCGATCATTATTGGTCGGAGCTTAGCTAGAGGGAAATAACTAAAAACTAAAAATAAGTCAAGTATGTGTCCGTCTTCTTCCAATTACCTAGTGAGTTTTCCAAACGTCACAACTTATTGCAAAAGCAAAAACATTAGCTTAGTGCAATGCCATACCTGAAAAAATAAGAGAAAACAAACAATGAAATAACGATGTATTAGTATAGGGTTTTACGACTGCAAACTTGATGAAAAGGGGGATGGATTTCCCAGTCTTCGAATCAAGAACGATTTTTATCTACATTCCCGACGTCTCGGCCTAGAGATTTGGCCTTTTTCGAGGGTCTCTGAAAACATGCATGTGTTTTAATCTTTAACATATAACATTGTGAAACAAAAAAACACTCACCAGTGTCAACCGTCTCGTTTTTGGGGTATTTGCAATGTAATATGAATAATGAAATCTCAATACTTCGCCTCACTTTGCCTAGGGTCTAACTTTTTTCACAGACGTTGGATAACTTTACGGTCTTCGACAAAGTCATTAGGTATATAGTCAGGTACAAGCGCACCAAAGGGTTTCATCATTACATGCTTACAGCGTCACCTAGCGCCAAAAACCGAAAACTTAAGATTTCTGCATACATTTGGCCACGACTTTTTTTTACAAACTTCAAGCTTGTTGAGCGCCTCCTTAAGCTTAATCTCTTTTGCTCAAATTTGGATCGTAGCTTCTGGGAGTCCAAAACAACCGATTCAGGAGATAAGACTTAATTTTCAAAGTATTGGTTTTTCATATAAGTGTGGGCCACCCTAAACAGGCTGTTCGGGCTCGTTTGGAAGTTGACCATCAATGTTAACTTCTTTTCCCGATCAGCCTAGATAGCTGTGTAGTGTCGGTAGCGGTTGTCTCAATTGGCTAAGAATAACACTACGGATCGCCTGATCCAGTGGCAAGAGTCCACTAAACAGGTGACCCCTAATTCATGGTGTTATGCGGCTTTATGCTTACCGTGCCAAGGAATGAATGGTTAGGGGGGTCTAATAAAAACCTAACTACAAACGGAGCCTGTGGAATACTAGGGCGCCCTCCACAGTATTCTGCCCTTACTGCGCTAACCGGGGCAATGGTGCAGTTGACCTTGTGTTTCTCCGAGATAATCTGCTATCCTTCTTAAGCCTCAACTGCGAGGCTCAATAAGGGTGGGATTATTAGTATGTTGTTTATTAGCTTTAATTATAACCTATATGGCTCTTCGCATTATGCGTTCTTCACAGTGTCCTTTGTGTACGTTCGTCTCTGGCGCTCTTCAATCGATACCGAATTGGTTTTTATCGCTGCTCTTTTTTCTTGTGTTGTGATTGTATGAGTTTGATCGTACCTAGTTTGGGTAGTGGCTATGGTTATGACAGCTCAGATCAAGCTTCAGCATAAAAGAACAGCTTTGGTCCAAGAACCTTACTTTCGTAGGGAGGATTTCTATGTAGATGTAATGTTTTAATTAACACCAATATGGATCCGCATTTTGCGTTTGACCCGATGTTTGCTACTTTCAGTAAAATTGAAATGACAATCTTGATAAAACAATGTTTTGATAAAACTACTTGTTTGCAGCCTTGTCATTCCCAAATCTTGGTGGGATTATACTGTCAAGTTTATTCCGTAAGTGGATAATGTCTTTGTATGAAGATCAAACCTATCAATTTGACCTCTTTCTTTTGAAATGATTAGCACGCTTTGTCGAGCATCACACCCGTGATGTTTTTCTAGCATACATGTCTCTCCATGGGAACCAACATGCTTACCAAAAATGGAAAGTCCACTGTGATTTGTTTACACAATGTTGTTTACGATATCGGAAACGCATTCATTCAAAAATAATTTCATTTGGGTGTTTTCTCGGATTTCCAGGATACTTTTGAACACGTACCTTTGGATTCCATATTGGAAGTCGCATGGATTGTCCTATTTACCTTTCAATGATTTCCAATTGGATTTACCAAATGCTCAAAAACCAACATCTCTTCTCGGCATTACGTCAAACAGCGATTAGGAAATTGAGTGTTTGTGGATGCCCCCATGCGGGAGTCTTGCCATGACTTTTGAGGAATCTCGTAGCAGAAACGCAATTGAGATAACTCAATGTGGTTTTCCTACTTATGATTTTGTTTATCACAAGTCTCAACAGGCTACTTCATTTGTATATCTTAGCTGAGAATCCGACTGTGGAACTTTGAATCATTTGATATGTGACTACCCAGTTTTTACGCAACTGCGTTTCCGAGTACTCGGTAAACACTTAATTAAGTGAAACTGACCTAAGAAGCCTGAATCTTCAGGATGTTCTGAACCCGTTGTGGCAAGTAGCTATAGGCTTACTTTACGCTTTATGCGTTTTTTACAGTGCCCTATTCAGGGCGCTGTTTGAACCCGTTGTGGTACGCTTATGCGATTATGTCGACCCTATTCCCTTACCTTCCCTTTCCTTATCCCATCCCTTATTCCTCCCTTCGCTCTCCCTCAGGTAAATGATGAATGGGCTCGTATTCATAGCGATGGCACAAATTTCCCAAATGGAGGAGAACGTGCCTCTTGAGCCGACCTACTGATACCTGATACCATAGTGTCACGTAGATGGTGTGCGGAGAATTAAATTTAGGTTGTGCCCGAAATAGACGTGGACTAGACGGAAAAAGAATTCGAGGGACAATTATTCAATTTTATTATTCTAGGGAAATCTACAGTTATTATTACATTATAAGAAAGCTTGTTTATAAATTAGTAAGTGATACCGAATTGGCCATGAGACATTAGAGGAGATGCAAGAATAAACTCGATCATTATTGGTCGGAGCTTAGCTAGAGGGAAATAACTAAAAACTAAAAATAAGTCAAGTATGTGTCCGCCTTCTTCCAATTACCTAGCGAGTTTTCCAAACGTCACAACTTATTGCGGAAGCAAAAACATGAGTTTAGTGCAATGCCATACTTGAAAAAATAAGAGAAAACAAACAATGAAATACCGATGTATTAGAATAGGGTTTTACGACTGGAAACTGAAAAGGGGGATGGATTTCCCAGTCTTCGAATCAAGAACGATTTTTATCTACATTCCCGGCGTTTCAGCCTAGAGCTTTGGCCTTTTTCGAGGGTCTCTGAAAACATGTATGTGTAACAAATAACATTGTTAAAAAAACTCACTAGTGTCTACTGTCTATCGTTTTTGGGGTATTTGCAATGTAATATGGATAATGAAATCTCAATACTTCGCCTCACTTTGCCTAGGGTATAACTTTTTTCACAGACGTTGGATAACTTTACGGTATTCGACAAAGTCGTTAGGTATATAGTCAGGTACAAGCGCACCAAAGGGTTTCATTATTAAATGCTTACAGCGTCACCTAGCGGTAAAAATCGAAAACTTAAGATTTCTGCATACATTTGGTCACGTTTTTTTTATACAAACTTCAAGCTTGTTGAGCGCCTCCTTAGGCTTAATCGATTAAGCTCAAATTTAGATCGCAGCTTCTGGGAGTCCAAAACAACCGATTCAGGAGATAAGACTTATTTTTCAAAGTTTTGGTTTTTCATATAAGTGTGGGCCACCCTAAAGGATAGAATAAGAATTATCTATTCAAGATCATTTCATTGAAGCGGTTCTGCATCTTCACTCTCTCTATCCAAGCTGGTGTTCTAGTAAGCATTTTTAAAGTGTCCATTGAAAGACATTTTTTTGCTAGAGAACACGAAGACTTTTCTTTGCTATTACATGAATTGATAGATTATGTGGCAAACGATAGCTTTTCTGGACGCTGCTTACAATGTGCTATTCCAAATCATTTTCTACCGTTTATTACCAAAGGTGAATAAGTTCGTGGAAAGAAATCAAGACTGCATCATCTATGGTCGGTCGACAAAGGAACAAATCTCTGCCGTGCGATAAATCCTTTAGGAATGCAATGAGTACCAGGTTCCAACGCATCACCTGTTCATCGACATTACCGTAGCCTTATGTGTTTGACAAAACTCGATTGCTGTTACTGTGTTGGAGTCCATATATGGTGGCGCTTTTGTTTTGATGCGGTAAGTAGCGGCAAAGTTGGCATCAATGCTTGATTCTTCAATATGGCGACATCCACAGCTAGCTAAAATCGAACGCATGAAAGATGGCCAATGTTTCCATAACTTCCACCTACACAGTTAAAAAATGTTACACCATATCACATGTACAAAAAGACCCCGCCATATCGCACACATTTTCACAAATCGTCGTGGAAGTGTCATTCTTGTTGGAATTCATTTTTTGAGTCTTGCAAGAATTTTTCTTAAAATTTCTAGAAAATTCTCCTAAATTACTCCCAGGGAATTAATTTGGAAATTCTCTGAGAATTTTCCAAAAATGATCTGGAATATTTTCAGAAAGAACATTCTCGCAGGATTTTTAAAATGATCTTAAAAAAAAATGGATTCCTGTCCACGGATTTCTTTGAAAATTTCTCCAGGGATTTCTCAAAAAAATCTTTAAAAGAGTCTCTGGTCTAGTCTTTTCCTCTGGATTTATCTCAAAACTTGTTTAGAAATTGTTCTGGGAATCTCTGCAGGGGTTTCTCCAGGAATTCAGCCAAACGATGCTTCGAAATATGCAACTTCAGAAGCATTTTTTTTACAAAGATACGAAGATTCTTTCAAAAATTGTTCAAGGAGTTTCCTTTAGAAATTCTGAAACTTTCTCAGAAATTATTGCTCGAATTTCTCCAGAGGTTGTTCAAGGTATCTCGCTATTTATTCAGGGATTTTTAGGCATTTATTTGAAAATTCGTTTGGACAATTCTCAAGACAAGCCCGTACACAAGAGAGGGGTTTTGGGGTTAAACGCCTTTTCTGTGGACGAGCCTGTTCCAAGAGCAGAGATGGCATACATGCACTGATAAATAGCTCTGCAAACACATCTTCAATAAAATGTGAGTGCACTGCTGTGTTTTGCTTCGAATGTGATGTGACAACGATGCCGAGTGCGTGTAGTTGAACTAGGCACAAGATAATTCTTAACTCGCACTCTCGCTCTTCCTAATGGCTGCGTGTAATGTGTATTTTGCTTTCCTTTCACATTGCGCTCTGCTGAGTATGGCATCTCTGCTCAAGAGATTTTTCTGGAAGTTTTCCAGTGGAACTATTGTTCATCCAGGCAATGGATTGAATTTATTCAAAGCTTCCTTCAGGGATTCTTTCAGATTTTTTTTTCAAAAACACTCTCAACTCTCTCCTGCAGAAATCTGGACTATAGCATTTTTCAAGAAATTTTTAAGTTTTTTTTTCTATAAATAGCTGCAGAGGATTCTTCACTTCTTTCAGGTATTATTTCAAAGATTCCGTAAAAAGTCATTTTTTTCTTTCTCTAGTGGTTCTTTAAAGAATTCCTCTAGGATTTTTTTTTATTGTTTCCGCAGGATTCCCCGATTATTTCTCGATGTAGTAATTTAGGGATTTTGTGTACAATTTCCTTAAAAAATTATTCCGAGAATTCCTTCAAAAAATCCTCCAGGGATCCCTCAGAAATTTTAATAGAGATTTTTTCAAGGATTCCTCTAGTACTTACTTAATTCATAACTATTCTGCAGACATTTTTAAGAGATTCATTCAGAAATTCCTCTTCGATTTTTTCCAGGAACCGCTCAAGCATTTTTACCCTTGAATTACTTGCAGAGTTTCTCCACAAGTGTTTTATGAATTATTTCTGAGAATCCTTCTAAAAGTCTCCAGAGGTTTCTGCAGGAGTTTTTAAAGGGATATCTTGAAACAATATTCCAGGAAATTCTTAGAAATACCTTCAAGGAATCCTTAACCCTGCTTTGGTGTTAGGGTCATTTGAACCCTAACTGTGCACTGCGTAAGCGAACTGCTCCCAACGTGATGCAAAAGAAAGATTAAAAATTCATTCAGCAACTTTTCGGTAATTTCTGGAAGAACTGCTAAAAATCCCTGCATGAATATCTGAACAAATTCTGCAGAAATATTTTAAGATATAACAGCAGATATGAATGATGGAACCGCTGGAGCAATTTCCAAAAAAAATCTTGTAGGAATTTCTCCAGAAATCCCTGTATTCTTCGAGAAACTTTAGGATGAATTTCCGAAGCAATGTAGGATTTGAAATTTGTATTTGCAATTGTAGGACTTTGAAATAAATACATTTTTAGAAGAATTTCTGAAAAAATGCATGTAAGCAATTGTAAAAAAAAAACTACTGGAGAAATTACTCAGGAATGGTGGAATTCTTAGGAAAAATCTTGAGGAATTTATAGGGAAATTTATCCAGAAATGAAATGCCTGGAGGATTTTCTAAGAGCATCTAAAAGTATTGGAGAAATCTGTGGAATTTCTGGAAAAAAAACCCTGAATACTCGGAAAAACGCAGAAACGTAAAAATTTTAAGGAAAAATGTTTGTATACATTTCTTAAAGAATCAGTGGAGAAATTATTGGAGATATCTTTGGGTCCAGGTTTCTGAAGAAGTACTTGAACAAATTTTTTGAAGAATATTTGGAAAATTTTCTGAAGAAACCGCTGGAAGAATTCACTGAAGAATCGGAAAGATTTTTTTTTGAATGAGTGTAATCAGTTTCGTACCTTTTAATTCCGCCCTATGTTGCTTATCCTTTGACAGATACGCGTATTTCGATTACCACTTGTAATCTTCCTCAGTGTCAGTTATCCACTCCTGAGGAAGATTACAAGTGGTACTCGAAATACGCGTATCTGTCAAAGGATAAGCAACAAAGGGCGGAATTAAAAGGTACGAAACTGATTACACTCATTCAAAGAGGATATTCTGCTTAGAGGGTTCGAAAAGTCGGTACAAGAAGAATTTTTTATTTAAATTTTGAAAGAATCCTTGGAGAAATTTCCGATGATTTTTTGAAATGAACCCTTAGGAGAACCTCTAAAGTTTTTCCGGGGAGAGTTTTATAGGAAATCCCTTGAAAACTACCCAAAAGAAATCTTGGAGAAATTTATTAGGAAATTTCTGAAGGAACCCCTTAAGAAATTTCGTAAAAAAATCTATGAAAGAATTTCTTAAAAATATAGTTAGAGGAGTTTCTGTAATAAACCTTGATAAATTTTAAAATAGAATTCCTGGAGGACTCCAGGAAGATTTGCCAAAACAAGTTATACTTTTTTCTGGGTTAATCTTTAGAAAATCTAAAGAAAGTTCTAAAGAAAACTAAGAATTCTCTAAAGGATTCAATGGAAGAATTTCTGAAGGATTTCTTCGAATTTCTTCTCATGGCCGAATTTCTTGAATTCTCTGGAGTATTTTCTGAAGGAATCGCTGGAATTTTTGGAAGATTTTTGAATAAATTTCCGAAGATATCCATGAGAAATTAAAGACATTTCTTGAGAAAATTCGCGAATGAATTTTCAGTAATGTTGGATCAGCTGTTGGCTCTGTTGGCAGTGTCGAAGCTCCTGGTGTAGACCTCCCATTTTGTACCACCCACCCACTAGCCTCAAGGGTGCTGGCAGTAAATGAGACTTGTGCAGTGCCAAATAAAACGACAGTCAACCGTGAGATGTACACGGGGTCAGACAAATACAGTTTCTTACCGATTTTGGCAACACCCGTTTTTGTCTACTCCCGATTTTGGCAACACCCGTTTTTGGCAACATTTCCTTCCCGATTTTGGCAACACCCGTTTTTGGCAACAATTTCTTACCGATTTTGGCAACACCCGATTTTGGCAACAATTTTTTACCGATTTTGGCAACAAAAAATTTTGACCAAAAATTTTTACCGAAAAATCGTTTGTATTTGTAAATGTAGTGTTATTTTAGCCTTACTTTTCTTTAAAAAATCAAAATTCATTAAATTTTCCAAAATCGACAATTTTACAAATCATGACGTAATTTATGAACGTCACCTACAGGGATCGTTTAATAGCTTGTGAATAGTCCATATTTATAATATAAGCCAAATTGACGCTTAAAAGTTGAAAATAATCCACAATTTTTTTTTACCGATTTTGGCAACACCCCAATTTGGCAACATAAAATTTACCTCGTGTTGCCAAAATCGGTAAGAAACTGTACGTCAATTTCGGGCGCTGGAGAAGATCCCAACACCTGGATCGAAACGTTGGCGATGAGATATGAAAATCAACGTTTTTCTTTAACTGAGCGCCAAAATCCCCCAAGAAAGAATTTTCGAAAGATTTTTTGAAGGGCCCATAGAAGAATTTCGGAAAGAGTTTGTGGGGCATCGTGCCAGTTCTGTATAACGTCCCAACCAACACTGGGACGACCACGCTGATGGGGCTACTACCTTGGATCTAGCTTGGCGTGATGCAGCGTTTCCTACTCTGCCACTGGATGCCAGAACAGACGCTGTTTGATCCGCACCTCCTTGGTGAACAGACGCTCGGGTCGTACCTCTTCAATCTAGCTGAAGTCAGAAGGACAACAGTGCCCATGTTGCACTACCAGCTAAGCACACAACTCTTAGCTGGCGGACTATGCCATTGCTTGACCTGTGGAAGCATGAAGTAGGAACTTGTGAGGACCAGAGCTATGTGGAACGCTTTCCTTATCAACTCACCATTTTGCAGCTACATTTTCTAATGTTGGAACATCTTTTTGTTACTTTGTTCAAACAATTTATAAATAAACTCATAAGAAGCACATGCATCTTATGTACTTATAGTGACCACGGCTTCAAGGCGTGTGTGTTCAAATGCAAATGCAGACAAGAAAATTTTTGGATTTTTTAATGTAGCTCAAATCTTTACTCAATTCTATTTGATCTAGTACCCTTTCACCTTAATCCACCTTCTTAGTCCATGACATTCGACCTGATGGTTCTCAACTCAGCAATCCCTAATCCGTTGCGTCGTTCATAAATCTCTTGTTTCCACTCGATAAAACCACTCTCACTTCAGGAAGCTGACTCAACAGGACGAGAATAAAAAGTTCAACCCGAACGCCAACCATTTCCTCTAGCTTCAAACCGAAGATTCATTTCACCAACGCGGTGCGACGGCCCAACCGCTGAGAGCAGACCCTATGCGTCCGACCGTCCGTCCATCCGGCCATGCTGGCTGCCATTTTTCATCGCTCACCCTCCCTCAGTAGCCAGACAGTTCAGCAGCAAAGGTAATCCTCTGGACTACCCGCGTAGATACTGCTGGCCTGGCCCCCGCTGGGATTGTGATGCGTGTGTACTACTCGCCACTCTCCATTCAACGCAACGCAACGGAACGAGCGTAAAACCGGCAGCGAGCGAACGCGCCGCCGGAGGAAATCGATTCCCTGAAAATGGAAAAGAATTGCGCCTTCCCGGGGACACGTACACACAATCGGATTGGAAACTTTTCGAATCAAGAAAGTCCCATTCCTCCCGGGGACCGCACCGTTCCTGTCGGGGAGAGGTGGGAGAACTTGGTTGTTTTGTTGGTGGCCCCCAGCGACGACCATTCCGAAACTCATTGAGTTTGCAGCAGCGTCGTCGTCAGGGTTCTTGGAACGGAAACACCCCGCATGCGAGCCCTCGAGGCTCGTTTTTTGCGTGCAGCAGCGACCAAGAACAGCGTGGACGCGGAGATCGTGAGCTGAAGCGCAAAAACGAAGAAGAATCCGCACAACGCATTAAATTCTGCACTAATTACTTCAGCGTAAAATATTTAATTCCCACCTCGCTGGTCGATTCTGAGGCGCCTGCCTGGCAACATCGTTTTAGTTTAGATTCCGACGAAAGCTCTCCTCGACATTTGCCCATGCAATAGTGTGTCTGTGTATCTGTGCTCATCTCAGGCAGCATCAGAACAGTGATCAACTAATTGACCAATCCAAATTCCTATGTGGTAGTGGTTTGTGTTCAGATTTCCCGTGTTAATCTATCTGTAAGAACTTTGTAAACATCTTTTGTTCTCACGTATACGGATAGGCTTGCATTAGGTTTCGTGAGACATTTTTTGGACAACTCAATAGCCTCAGGTAGTCCTTTTAGTCTTTAATTTTGTGCTTCTCATCGTTCTTTTCCTCTCATCCTTCCGTCCGCGTCTCACCCCGTGCGGAAGCTCGTGATTCCGTATCTTGAACATCGAACCGTTTGTTGGGGAGTCTGCTTCTTCGCACTCGAGGGCAACAAATCTGCAACAACAGCAACAGCAAGCATGCGAACAGCGAAAGGAGAACGAATTGAGTGTACCTAATCTTTCTGAAGAGATTCCTCCGCTTACTCGGCGGTGTTCCATCGGACCAAGTGGAGTCTTCTCCGGGGAAAACGGACGTACTCCCCGTCCCCGTCCAAAGGAGAAGAATCATCCTGATCTGTCTTATTCTTTCCTTTTTGTTCAACTTGCTTCATACTTTAATATCTTCCAAATGGTCCTGTTCGTGGTCATCGAATGTATTGGTGAATGACTTTTACCTTTTTGCCTGGCCGGCCCATCTTCTGAACAGTTTACCGCACCCACATGCGGTCACCATTCGAGATTTTGTCTTGGAGCGGGGTGTGTTTTCACTATTCTGTTTCTACAGTTTTGTTACAACCCATACCACGTTTCTTATCTTTATCAAATTTACAAAAGCATAAACACAGGCTTTGAGCAAACAAGCATTGGGTGATGAATATAAGGCCGCAGTCAATCAAAATAAAACTTCATCGTCACAAATCCAGTTATAACATTTAGGTTCAAATTTGAGCCCCTCAAATACACTTTGTTGTGTCACAAGGAAGTCACGCAGAGAAATAAATTCTAAATACTATAAAATACTAGTTCAAATCAACCGATTTTTTGGTTTACTATAGCGACAAACTGATTTCTAGTTTAAACTGAACTGTTCTATTGTTTGATACAGTCGACTCTCCACATGTCGATGTTCTACATCTCGATATCTCTCCCTATCTCGATGGTTTGATCGGTCCCTTCAATCTGCATACATTTTACCTCTCTGTATGTCGATATCTCTTTATCTCGATATCTCCCTATCTCGATGCGATCTCGTTCATTTTTGTTCTAGATTTTCTCTCCATATGTCGATATGCCCATATTCGCAGGTTGCTAGATCTCGTTTCGTGGGTGCAAACATTCTGGGAAAGCGAAGTGACATCTGTTTGTTGACGGTTTTTCCTAGTTACGGAGGATTTTTCAATCTAGTGTGCATTACAACTTTGTTCCGCATTTCAATCTCTCCCTATCTCGATGGTCCCTTCAATATCGAGATGTAGAAAGTCGACTGTAATATAAATATTTTCATTTGTCGAAATTTTTGATAGTTTGTTAGACCAAACTGAAATTTGGTAGTTTCAACATAAAATAATGGATTGTTTTAAACGACTGCACTTTTGGTGCTAACAAAGCCGAAATGTGATTGTGTTGGTGACGGCAGCTCCTGTGGCAGTTTGTGGATGCTGTCTTGAGTACCTGCATGTTATCCATCAAGGCCAAAACTGCAATTGGAAGTTGCGGTGATCGATTTGCTACATTATTGATGACTAGTTTCTTTTGAAGGCTGCATTTTGTTAATCATCCTATTCTCTCAGGGGTCGTACACAAATTACGTCACGCTTTTAGGGGGAAGGGGGAGTGTGGGGGGGGGGGGGTGGTGCAGAATGTGACGATTCTTACAAAAAATATTGAGGCCTCATACAAAAAGTGTGACATAGGGGGGAGGGGGGGTTGAAAAATGCCGATTTTTGCTTGACATAATTTGTGTATCACCCCTCAGCATTTGTGTAGCGGATGTTACGATTACAATAGTTTGTTTCAAAATACATAAACTTTCAGTGGAACATCGTCAAAAAAATGTGCACCAATGATGTACAGGGATTAAACTGCCACTGAGGAAATGAGCAAAACATGGAGGGAGTAAGTGAGAAAATCATAAAGGCAGCAAACAGGATGCACTGTGGGAAGAACACGTTTGAGCATAAGCAAAAAATTGGGTCAAAAGTAAAGGTCCTGCTAACCCTCTTTTATATAGACGTACGATGAAGGTATTTCAGCGCAAGAAAAACCGTCTAACTTACACAGAGAGGGTTATGACCAAAAAATGTTACCATTTCGAATGCCAATACACAGTGTTTTATTTTGCCGATTTCGTGCGCTTTTTTAATAACGTTTCAACCGATGATTTTAGCGATATAGTTTCTTCGGAGAAGTTTCTACATTAGACAAGGCGCTTCTTTTGACATAAAAAGTTGAATGATCAATCCACCTATAAGTGAGATGAAAAAAATATTTTTTCGAAAAATGCAGATAGACGTTTGATGTCTTCGGCAAAGTTGTGCAAAATGCAATTTTGAACAACTTTGTCAAAGACGCCATAATGCTGAATCTCATACTTTACGATATATATTGCGTTGTATGTGCATGACCCCTAGAAATCATATATTTCATCATAACTTTTTAACGGGATTTTTTAGATTTTTTGCGTCTTCCACAAAGTTGTTTGGAATGTAAAAATACATGTTTTTGCTGAACATCGAAAAACACTAGCTTTTGAAATAAGAAAGTTATTTACAAATTACTGATTTATATATGGTAACTTTGAACTCGTGTTACTTTTTTCGGCGCAAAATGGCGCAGAGAACCGTTTCGAATAATGAAACAACTATATTTCTACTATAGGAAAATGGCTTAAACTTTTGTATACAAGTGTATTCTTTATGTGTCATGATAAATAAACAAACAATTATCAAATATTGAAATTATTTAATAACTTCTTAATTTAAAGAGATAGAATGTCGCAATGTTCAGCAAAATTGTGTATTCTTGTATGCTCAACAACTTTCTAGAACATAAAAAAAATGTAGAAAATCTTGGTAAAAAGCTATGATTATTTTAACGAATTTAAAAAAAAAACATATTTAAAAATCACTCAGAAATAGAGTGTCCATCCCGGGACGACCCGGGACAAGAATTCCCGGGATTTAGGCAATTTCGGGATTTCTCGTATCCCGGGATTCAATATTTGATTTCCCGGAGTTCCCGGGAATCCCGGAATGCATGATTTTATGCCCATTATTGGCGTTTAATTTCAAAAATTCTTGATGGAGCCTGCAAGAGGACGATTCAGTTTTTGTTATCAACACATTCTCTTGACGACTTCTATAATTGCACCACAAAATCACGAAATCCTCTGTAACAATCAAGTAAACAACAATTTTACTCACTCGATAATTATTAAACTTTGTGTGGGCATGTATTGTATGGTTATCCAAATCATCGAGACAATACCTAGTTTACAGAAACATGTTCGCCCCTTTAGAAGCTCAGTCAAAAGTTATAGCAAACAATAAATACATATTCTAAAAGCATTTTGAGCAAATTACATTCATATTTTGCAACTAATCAAAAAAGTTCTGTTAGCTCTCCAGCAGCACATTGCAATTTAGTTTAGGTTCCCTATTATTTATCGGATTTCTGAAACTAAAAAAGCTGTTTTTATGAGTGACTACAACAATAATTCCCCTCCATATTCAACAAAATGGATAGACAATAGCTGACAAATATGGTGTTTTATTTGAAATTTATCTCAATTTCCACCGAAATCTGTATTTCCTAAAAATCCCGGGATCCCGGGATTTCCCGGGATATGCTACAATTTTTATCCCGAATCCCGGGACAAGGAAAATGCCCGGGAAATGGACACTCTACTCAGAAATTGATTTTTATTATAACTTTTAATCCATAATTTTTACATTATTTGCATGTTCTGCAAAGTTGTTGAGCATATAAAAATACACAATTTTGCTGAACATTGCGACATTCTATCTCGTTAAATGAAGAAGTTATTAAATGATTTCAATATTTGATAATTGTTTGTTTATTTACCATGACACATAAAGAATACACTTGTATACAAAAGTTTAAGCCATTTTGATATAGTAGAAATATAGTTGTTTCACTATTCGAAACGGTTCTCTGCGCCATTTTGCGCCGAAAGCAGTTAGACGAGTTCGAAGTTACTCTATAAATATCAATAATTTGTAAATAACTTAGGAATTTTAAAAGCTAGCTTTTTTTTCAATGTTCAGCAAAAACATATATTTTTACATTCCAAACAACTTGTAGATAAAAATCTAAAAAAATCCCGTTAAAAATGATGAAATATATGATTTCTAGGGGTCATGCACATACAACGCAATATATCTCGTAAAGTATGAGATTCAGCATTATGGCGTATTTGACAAAGTTGTTCAAAATTGCATTTTGCACAACTTTGCCGAAGACATCAAACGTCTATCTGCATTTTTCGAAAAAATATTTTTTTCATCTCACTTATAGGTAATGGAATGATCATTCAACTCTTTATGTCAACAGAAGCGCCTTGTCTAATCTAGAAACTTCTCCAAAGAAACTGTATCGCAAAAATCATCGGTTGAAACGTTATTAAAAAAGCGCACGAAATCGGCAAAATAAAACACTGTGCAATATAATCGTAGCAAAGAACGTTTGAAATTTCCATCCTAGAGTAAGCAGAAACAGCAGAAACGAAGCCAGAAACAAGAACCATCGACCAGGCCCAGACATCTGAAGGCTAGGTGCGTCCATACTTTCTGGGGCAGTCTTTATAAAACCTCTGGAGGAATTCCTGGATGACCCTTTAGCACAGACAAACAGACCTATTACTTAGAAGAAAATTGCTTCAAAAACATCGTTTGGCATCTCACTAGCACCCTCTATAATGCTTAATTCGAAGCATTCATTTGCAGGTGTGGTTTCCCTCGGCTCGATGTAACAATTCTGCAGGTGACGACTCCCCCGAGGCGTCATCCATTCATAAAACATGAATGAAGGTTCATGATTGAGTCATTTTATGTAAACATTGATCGGCGTCGCGTTCATTTCTCTCCAAAATTGAGAGGTGACGGTGGCACAGCAGCGCCACCATGACACGAGCACAGTCCGAACCACACTATATTTTCAAAATGACCGTTCAATCGTGCGATGATTTCGATTTGAGTAGTATGTCTGTTTGTCTGTGCCTTTAGAATAAGCCCTGGAAGAATCACCATAGGCATTTCTGAAAGTATCCTAGGAAGCCTGCGTGGAAGAATCCCAGCAAGAATACCAGGAGAAATCGCTAGAGGAAATCCTGTAGGTGTCACAGTACGAATTTGTAGACGAGTGCTCGGAGGAATTGCTGAAATAATCACAACAGGAGTCGCTTGTGGAATCCCAGTGGGAGTTCTTGGAAAAATAGTTGGAGATATCTCAGGCATTAACGTATCAAGCTTACTATTTTATTTTTCATATTTCTCCTTGTTTTTCTCGTGTTTGTTTATGAAAGTGAGTAAAAACGAAAAGTCCGCCTAGGCCAGGGGCTCTCAAACTTTTCCAGCTTGCGACCCACTTTAAATTTTTATAGAATTTGGCGACCCACCAGCATGAAACACATAATTTTTTTTATGCAAATTTAGACTGACTTTTTAAATTTATTTTCGTCAACTTCTATCACTCAAACATAAAAATATATATTTTTTAAAATTTATAGTGCTCTTTTTTGTTTTTTTTTGTTGTAAATCTAAGTAAGCTTAAAGTATTCAGCTTCAGCAGACTCTTATTCTTAATAATTGAAGATAAATTTTCAAGTTTCTAATATATTCAGTAATTCTGGCTCCATGAAGCACTACAGAGCAGGTTTTAGGTATTCTACACATATTCTAGAAATAAACAAATAAACAACATACAATCAATGCAAACTCAATGATGAAATAGTGGCAAAATAAATGTTAGAAATGTTTAAAATATATACAGCTACTGAATGAATCTCAAGTAGAGTTTTTAGTAATGTAGTACTGCCTGATGGCCAGGCAGTATTATATTACTAAAAGGTGAAGGTTCCTTGTCAAAGTTTGGTATTTTTGCTGATTTTTAATATACACATCTCAATGCTTTTGATATTTTAACTGCTGAGTTGAGCATGTAATTCTAACTTAAATGGAAACTACAAGCAAAAACTTGAACTCATGTATTACCGAAACACTAGTAAAATCTTAAATTTTAAGATTAGGTCCATTTCAGAACGCAGGCAGTAGTTTCAATATTCAATATACTCTAGATTTAGACTTATAATACAAAATTCTGAATTGAATAAAGAAGAAAACGAAATTCTAGAAATAACTCAGCGAATTCTCCAATGAAATATTTGTATATTAGAAAATGACTAGCAATATCATTTGACATAAGACACATTCCACGCGTTACGTTTTGCGCGAGAGCCAAACATCTGCTTCCAGAAATTGTTATGTTGTTAAATATATTCTAACCAGCATATCAAATGATCAGATTTGAATAGAAGATTCAATTTATGTTTTCTAATTGCGAATTGGACCTTTTTACTTCGAAAGAAATCAAGAAATACAGCGTAACGGGACACCATCGCAAAATATGGCAAATTTTGGTGTTCAGTCAAGAAATTTGTTACTTTCTCGAAACAGTTTTCAATGTTTCGAGTGCTATTAGGAGAATATAAGTAATAATCTTCATTTTGATGCAAAAAGAATCGAAATCGACAGCAGGGGTCCGGAAATATCGTTCAATGAAGCTCAAAAACCGCGGTGTAGAAGTGCGTGGAATGTGTCATAAGTTAAGTTAATTAAGTCATTCATTCCAATATTGCCCAAGCCTTCGCGACCCACTTAAAAGCCGCCCACGACCCACAAGTGGGTCGCGACCCATAGTTTGAGAAACGCTGGCCTAGGCGAATGATCCCCAGGTTTTTTTTTTTTGGATAAATTCCCGAAGAAACTTCTGGAAGAATCCGGGGAAGATTTCCATGAATATGTTCTAGTCCTAAGAAGAATTGCTGGAATAACCACAGCAGGCATTGCTTCAGAAATCCAGCAGGAATTCATATAGAAAGTTCAAGAGGATTACCTGGAAGAATCGCAAGACAAACTTATGGGAGAATCCTTGGATAAGTGTCTTGAATGAACATTCCTGGAGGAATCACAGAAGAAACTTCTGAGGGAACCTTAAAAAAATGGTTGAATTCTTAGAAGGATTTTGGGATGTATCATCGTAGAAATTTCAGCAGAATATAGGAGGAATTGCTTGAGAAAACAAAATACGCATTTCTAGAGAAACTCCATCAGGAATGTCTGGGGGAATCCAAAGAGAAATTCCTTGAAGAAATACCTGACTGAAGGAATACCTAGAGAAGTCTCTGTAAGAACCAGTAGAGGTATTCTGGAGGAATCCGAAGATAAGGTGCTGAAGGAATCGCAGGAAGATTTTCAGGGAGAATTCTAGACTGCCAGGATAAATTTCAGTAGTAATCACTATAAGAATTCCTAGAACTACTCTAGTTAGAATTTCTGGAGAAGGAATTGCTGGAAGTACAACCATATGAGTTGTTTGTTAGAAGAATCCTTGGAGGAAGACCAAAAGGTGTTTCTGCAAAAAAACCATGAGGAATTTCAAGAAGTTCCACAGTTTTAATTTCTGGAGGAGTCTTAAAAATAACTGGAAGAACCGTAGAAATAATTGCTTAAAGATTTTTAGCTACAATTTCTGGAGGCCACGAGGAGCTCCTAGAGCTCCTCTGAAGAAATTTCTGGAGGACACCGAAGGAACTTCTGGAAGAATCTCAGAAATATTACCATGAATATTCCTAGCAAGAATTCCTGAAAGAATCTCACGAGAAATCCCTAGAGAAACCTCTAGAAGAACACCTAAGGATATAACAGTAAGAATCTTTGGAGGAGTCCTAGGATAAATTGCTGGTGGATCCGCAGTTTCACTTGGTTGAGGTAACCCAACTGAATTTCTGGCTAAAACACCTGCAGATGTTCCTGAAAGAATCACCGTAGAAACTTTTGAAATAATCTCAGAAAGATTGTCTTGAACGATTGCACCAAATATTTTTGAAGGAATTTCTGGAGAAATTCCTAGAAGGTATCCCAGGACGTATCATAGTAGGAATTGCTAGAGAAATCCTAATAGAAATTGCTGGAGGAATTTCTACAGGAATTATAGGAGAAACCCCATCAGGAATGCAGGGGATACTCAAGAGAAGTTACTTGAATAAACACTAGAAGAAATACCTACAGTGCTCTTCGGGAGAATCTGTAGAGATCACAGGAGACATTTCTAGAGGAATCTCAGAAGTTTTCCCGAATGTATTACTGTAAGTAGGTATGCTAAGAGGAACCTCTAGAGCAATGTTTAGAAGTGTTCATGGAAGTTTTTATCACAGATTTTTCTTGAGATTTTTTGGATGAGTCCCAATAGGAATTGGTTGAGGAATCCCAGCTGAAATTCATGGAGGAAGGCCAATACTAGCCGAAACAGCTAGTTTTCAATAGAAAACATGTTTTCAGTCAAAAAAAAGTTAATACAATGTACCAAACAATAGTCTGTAAAGGAATTTTTTCGTGAAAATAATTTTCCATTCAAATGTTCATAACTTTTTATTACGTCAATTATAAACGTTGAAATTTTGACCAATCATAAACCATATATTGGAGCTCCATGGGTAAAATTTTGAGCGAGATTACATAAGTTTTCTGAAAGTTCTAGAACTTTTAGTAAAGCTTGACGGTTTATTAAACAAAATGTCAATACTCAAAGAATATTGGATGAAATATTTTTAAACTTTTTTGAAGGAACACTAACACATGAACATTTAATACGCCATCTTGTTAGGGTTGATTTATTCACTACAAAAAATATGAAAAATCTGTTTATGTAGTTGACGATGTTTAAAAATTTACCATATTTTACACATATAATCTGCCAAACGTTTTCCACTAATAAAAGTGCATTTATTGAACGAAAAATACATAGGACCAACTCTGCATATGTGATTCAGTAGGTCCTGTATAAATATATAACATAAAGAAAGATTGAAGAAGTTGTAAACACTTTGCACTTTTATTGATCAAAATATGATAAATCTCCAAATAATACTCTGTACATATACATATATTTCATATTTTTTGTAGTGAATATAAAACTGCAAACAAAGCTGCATATGAAAGCCTTACACATAAGCTGTAACACAACAAAAAATGGAAAAGTTTCATAAACTACGCATTGAGATATAATATTTTAGAAAATTGTTCAAAAATTTTACAAGTTTTACTAAAAGTTCTATAATTTTCAGAAAACTTATTCGGTCTCGGTCAAAATTTCCCCAATAGAGCTTTAATATATTGTTTATGATAGGTCAAAATGTCAGCGTTTATGATTGACGAAAAAAAATTATGAACATTTGAATGAAAAATTATTTTGACGAAAAAAATGCTGTACGGACAATTGTTTGATACATTGTATATATTTTTCATATAGAGGATATAATTTTCAAGTTTTGCAATAGTTTTTTTTGTTCCTTAATTTGTTTTGTCACCAAAATCCCCTCCCCTGTACCCTCGTATCCGATGAGAGGTCTCGGACATAAAAGAAAAATAATATTTGCATTGGCCTTGCCTTTATAGAAAAATAATCATAAAGATTTAATTTTATATCTGTAAGTGTAAGCAACCTCAGAGCACCTGTTGATTCATTACAGTTACTTATAAGAGACACCTGCTGAATTAATAGGTTTATCCTACCTCGCAGCACCATCTTGCACTAATTGGATTATGTAATTCCTTTTTTATCGCATTACTGACAAGGTTATTTGACATCTATTTGGATGTACACAAACTCACCCCATGGACAAAGAACCCGACATTAGTAGTCTTCTGAACTGTATCAACAAAAAGAGACACCCAGAAAGCCTTCCTCATCCAGCCCTCACCTCAGTTCAGTAGCCACCGACCTTCGACAGGAAGGGATGATAAATTAAAATTTATTGATACGACAGCTGCGCTTGGATTCCGGCGCGGCGAGGTTCGGACGAGAACTGGGTGCTGGCTGGCTGGGCTCTTTCGGAAACTGCCGAGGTGCAAAACCTGTTATTTTCATCTGCCGACCGACCGACCGACCCACGAACCGTCGTCGATCGGCCGATTGCCGATGGTGATGACGAAGACTTTGAATCAGGCTGGTCCCCGAACCTTTCATATATGTATGCTTTATTGCCTTTTGTTTTGGGTTTGCCTCTTGGATGGTCGGTCGGTATCAACTTGGAAACAGGACCGACCGACCTACAACGCAACGGCAGGCTGCAAGTTTCTTCTTTCCGGATGGACGTCAATAGACACAGACTGGCTAGAGACATACAAACACAGGTCAAGACGGCAAGAGAAGAGGATTCGTGTGACAACTGCTTCAGATACTGTGAGTATCGTACGGACCAGGAACGTGACAAGCATGTCTGATGGAAATGTGATTCGAATCAGAATTTTTTTTTCTTATTAAGGAGTGATACTGTAACCAAGAAGTTGACAGAAATTCAAGTTTTATCAGTCAGCCTGGGTTCTAAGGTTCAAGAAAGTCGGTTTTCCTACAAAATATTTTAAGTGGATCTGTATACAACATTGAGTTTTGTGATGTCAACAAAAATAGAATAGTTCAAAATTCCCTGGTTCAGTGAAGGTTTGTATATTTTAAAATCATGAATACTCCTTAAGGCAAAACTGGAAGCATTTCCTCACTTTTTGGGTTTTGATTTTTCATTAAATAACGAAGCAATATTTTCAAAATCGGTTTTCGTACACCTTGTAGAGTATGGATCAGGGTATCTTCTGATTTTTTTTTGTAGTGGAAAATGTTTTTCGTTTTTGCAGAAACCATTGTTGAACAAAATTTCACAAAAAAATGGTTTTTGCAAAAATGGATAACATTTTCCACCACAAAAAAAAATCAGAAGACACCCTGATCCATACTCTACAGGTGTACGAAAACCGATTTTGAAAATATTGCTTCGTTATTTAATAAAAAATCAAAAACCAAAAAGTGAGGAAATGGATCCAGTTTCGCCTTAAGTACGAATTTTAATCACAAATTTGAATTGTTTTTTTTTCTGGATATCTTAGTACCTACATCGATTTTCTTTTGACTCTGTTTTCACTTTGATTGAACACCATTTTTTCCATCACATTGTAACTCCAGACTATGCAATATTATTCAACCATCTGACAACCAGAGCTTGTGTGCTGCATCCAACAGCAGTTCGTTTGTTCCTTTTTTTTCCTTCGTGGCCTTTTCCTCGGGCGAACTGCAATTTCCGAGAATGCTGTCGTCGACCCAGTACAAAAAAAGCTTGCTCGAAACACCTTCCGCCGGAGGCTATTTTAATTTTCAACCGCACGGTCGGAGATAAGGTGGAAGATTCTCCACAAAACGGAACCAACGGATGGAGAATGATGAAATTGTTTGAAATTTGTCTACCTAGTGATGATAGTGATTAAAGTTTCATATTAACATAAAAGTAATTTAATGAAATGAGATTTTTGTTGAGTTAAAGCTCAGTTTTTATCATCAACAAGAAAAGAGTTTAGAGTTCATTTTAAGAACTCAAGGCCCACAAAAAAAGGCTTAATCATTATTCGGTCTCAGCGGTCCTCAACTAATATATAACTTGATGATTTATAATCCTGTTATGTAGCGGTGTTTGGTATCGGAATCAGGAACCCAAATGTTGAACGCTACCTTCAGCTTGGTTATTCTAATGTTGAACGATTCTCGCTAAATGTTTTCAAGTTTTTTGGGAGTTCCATGAAGAGGAGTTTCGCAGGAGTTCGCAAGGGTCACTTGGGCTTCCTAGCGGCGTTTCAGGGATGTTTCAGAAGAGTTTGAAGGCATATCAAGGCTTTTCTATGTAGTTGCAGATGATTATCAGAGGCATTTCATCGCCCATGAAACCACTTGGGATCCTCTGGAACACCCCTTGACTACCTCTGAAAAACCATGGAACGCCCTGGGATGCCCCTGAAATCCTATGATGGCTTTTGGAACGCCTCTGAAACTGCATGAACACCCCAGGAACACTGCTGGGACTCCTTGAAGCTCCATGCAACACCCCTGAAACACCCTCCTGGAACCCCCAGGAATGGTTTTGAAACCTCATAGGACGTTCTTGAAGCCCCCTGGGATCCCCTGGAGAACCTAGGTTGCATAATGAACATTAGCCTCAGAGGGGACTAGAAAGGGTCAGAATGCTGCTATTGGAGTACCTAATTCTCGCTGAGACCGGTCCACTATTTACACATTGACTTTAAAAATGCTTAAGGTGGCGTTTTTCTGCCCAAGTAACACACTTGTCACCGAAGAGTCACGGCGGCGCAGGTTTTTGTTGCGCAGAAGTAACTGTGACTTACTTCTAACAAATAAATACTTACTTGCTAGAAGTAAGTCATAGTAACTTCTGCGCAACAAAAACCTGCGCCGCCGTGACTCTTCGGTGACAAGTGTGTTACTTGGGTGAAAGTCCTTGCCAAAAAATTAAGGAAAATGCATTTGGTTACTCAAATTGATGGACCCCTCGTTAGTTAGAGTCACAACAATTTCTGCAGACCCCTCGAAGTTGGTCAAATGTTAGCTCATTCAAACCGTTATAACTCGATTGTTTCCCCAAAAACCACTTTAAAACAAAATGTTGTGTACCGTAAAACGGGGTATCATTGATCAGCTGGGTAACATTGATCGGCTTGACCGACCTCATGAAATGATCAAACAAGCATTTTACATTGAATCAGTTCTTGCTTGGTATATCGTAATCTGCTTTTATTTAGCTATTAAATGACATGTAATTGATGAAAATTGAATTTCATAAACATTGAAATAAATAGATTTTTCCATAACTGTGTTTCGTAACACAATGAGATACATTGCCAAACATTCATGCTTGGCATTAATACTAGATACAATATGAGGTTCGAAATCACTGTATTACTTCAATATGATATCCTAGAGTTGGGTTTAATAAACAAAACTTTTATATAAATGCTCTTTTTTTAATTAAATATACGATTTATTGAAAGTAGGCTATCAATTCCTTAAAGCATTGCCTACCTTTAGGCGTTATTAACGATTTGCAAGATTTTAATCCTAAAATAACTCAAAAAGTACATAACTTCTGAGAATTTGGACAACTTTATGCCAAATTCTGATCAATGTTACCCCGGATTACGGTAGGGGAGACTGAGGAGACTTGATCCCTGGGGAGACTTGTTCCCCCCATATTTTCTCGGAATCAAAAACATTTTTCTTCTAGCATATTTTTTCCAAAACTACTCCTGGACAAACGATATGTTTTGGCTACAAGTGATTTTGATTGTACATTGCATTATTTTTTAACAGCTGATGGTTTGTTTTCAGTCCTTCAGAAATCTTTTAGACGGTTCCGAAAAATCTCAATAACTTGTGAAAATTGAACCAAATCGTGTCAAAATTTCACAGCACATAGTTCAAATGAAATACTTTCAAACTTATTTATCCAAATAAGGCTGTTGTTAACATACTTTAATTAATTCGGCTTAGTATACAAAACAGTGACATGGGGAGACTTGATCCCTCGAGGATTACACACACACTATACATGTGAAAAATAAAATTCTATTCGGAAACCTCTATTTACTTTGAATTCTAGTCTATTCAACGATAAAATGTGTCAGATAATTATAACTTTAGTACAAACCAAGAAAAGGGGGATCAAGTCTCCCCATTTTGAAAATACGGCATATCCTTAAAAAATTAAGGAAATCTTAAAATTTCAAACACTCCATGTTCATCGAAAATACAAGAAAACTCGAAAAGAAAATGAATAGGAAGCTTCTGGAGTTGTTTTCCCTTTAAATAAACCATGTGCTCAAAGGGGGATCAAGTGTCACCCATTTCTGAAAAATACATCATAAGACATGCCTCCATAAAAACACAGTTTTGAAAACTTTAACAATAATTTAAAGGCCTTCTGTTGTGTATTAACTTGCAATAGATGATGATGATTAACCTGGGCTTGTTAGGGGAATATCTGTAAATAAAAGAAAATCGGGTTAAGTACGGTTCCTTTGAATTCCACTAAGAATTTGCATCCTTTGACAGATACGTATTTCGACCTCAACTGTAAGGTCGTCTTCAGTGTCTTGTACTTGACTCGACTGAAGAGATCCATCGCATTCTACACGTCTCATACATCATAGGTAAAAATAATAGGTAGCTTAATCTAGGTAGTTCCAAGGTGAAGTTATATTTCTCAAAATTTGAATATCCTCTGTAGTTACAGGGTGGCCCTCCTCAAAGACATGTTCAGCAACTTTCGACCTGAAATCGTATTCCAAACCTCTATTCACTGTCCTCTGCGCCTTTCCCACCTCCGCCATATGTTCCCTGAATCTAACCTCCAAAGACCGTTTTGTTTGACCAACGTAGACCTTATCACAATGCACAATGGGTCCAGAGCCGTGTTTACGAAGACAAAAATGTTTGTGCCTAAACCATAAGTTTTAGATACATGGTGTCTTTGGGAAACTTTCTTCTTATTTTTCGACCTTTTTTCTCATTACTGTGAAATTAGGGTGGTCCCTCTAGTTTCGCTGATCCAAACATCTGCTTTTTAATAGTTTTATGTACGTTCACAAAATGTTCTACAAAGTTGTAAAAGAACTTATTTGGAGCAAGTTTGCCGAAGAAACCATTATTCTATCTCTTATGGTTCCTAACTTATATTTTTTTGAAAGATTCATGTTAGGGTGATCCATGAATTTCAGTTTTCCTGAAATAACTTTTAATTCGTTCGTTTCTCGTAAATACTTTGTTCCGAGCACTTTTAGAACTATCAACGACGCATATTTTTTCCAAAGAGCTCAAAGTTCTAACTCTTATGGTTAAAAAGATATTGGCATTTTTCTTCGAAAAATCACTTTTTTTCAAAATGTCATATCTCAAAAAGGAGCAAATGGATTTTCAATCTCCCGGTTGCATTGGAAAGATCGTACTCTGTTCTATTGGTGAAAAAACTGTAGGTACCTTTTTTGTTTAAAGCTTTTTATTGAATTTTGAAAATACGATTTTTTTCATGGAAAAGCAGTTGTAACTTTGAAAATTGATGAGATACAAACTTGGCGTCTTCGACAAAATTGTGAGTTTTTGGCTGCTATGAAAGTGCCCAGAACAAAGTATTGCGAAAAAACCAACACATAAAATTATATTGAGTAAAAACAGATTTTAATATGGAAAGCGGAACAATTTCAGCAAACTCGACTAGTCTTTGTTAGATAGATCGAAGTAACCATGTCGAAAATGTTTAAATTTGCTTATAATCCATAATTCGTCAATGAACTCAACTTAAAATGTAATTTTGAGCTGATTTCCATCAATTTAATTTCAATTTCATCACTTCAATGTATGGATAGTGAAAATGTCAATCACTAGTATATGTTTAGGTTAACGTAAAAGCCTATCAAAGTTACATGATTTACAATATCTTATCAACATTGTGCCTAAATGGTGATGACAGTATAAATAAACATTGGTTCTACAATGAAATGGATGACCATTTACCAAGCTACTTTGATCTATCCAACAAAGACGAGTTGAATTTGCTTGAAATGTGTCATTTTTCATATGAAAATCTGTTTTTACTCAATATTATTTTATGTGTTGGTTTTTTCGCAATAGTTTGTTCTGGGCACTTTTATAGCAGCCAAAAACTTACAATTTTGTCGAAGACGCCAAGTTTGTATCTCATCGATTTTCAAAGTTACAACTGCTTTTCCATGAAAAAAATCGTATTTTCAAAATTCAATAAAAAGCTTTAAACAAAAAAGGTACCTACAGTTTTTTCACCATAAATAGAACAGAGTACGATCTTTCCAATGCAACCGGGAGATTGAAAATCCATTTGCTCCTTTTTGAGATATGACATTTTGAAAAAAAGTGATTTTTCGAAGAAAAATGCCAATATCTTTTTAACCATAAGAGTTAGAACTTTGAGCTCTTTGGAAAAAATATGCGTCGTTGATAGTTCTAAAAGTCCTCGGAACAAAGTATTTACGAGAAACGAACGAATTAAAAGTTATTTCAGGAAAACTGAAATTCATGGATCACCCTAACATGAATCTTTTAAAAAATTATAAGTTAGGAACCATAAGAGATAGAATAATGGTTTCTTCGGCAAACTTGCTCCAAATAAGTTCTTTTACAACTTTGTAGAACATTTTGTGAACGTACATAAAACTATTAAAAAGCAGATGTTTGGATCAGCGAAACTAGAGGGACCACCCTAATTTCACAGTAATGAGAAAAAAAGTCAAAAAATAAGAAGAAACTTTCCCAAAGACACCATGTGTCTAAAACTTATGGTTTAGGCACAAACATTTTTGTCTTCGTAAATACGGCTCTGGACCCATTGTGCAATGGGAGCAACTGATTTTGTAAACGCCAGCCTTGTTTAGGGTGTTGACCGGATCCTTTGTAGAGCCTAATGAAGTCTTCAACTGATTGCTTCTGCTAGAAAATACTAAATCGATCCCGAAATTTCTGAACCTAGAACGTAAATTATTAGTTATGTGTTGATCGAAGGGGACTGATACTCGCTTCAAAGATTCTGAAATAGGGGTAAGAGTTGTTAGGGATCCTCGATATCGCAACCTCTCCTTTTTGTCAATGATGGCCTGAATTGTCCTCTCCTTATATCCGTTGATTTTCGCTGTTTCGAATATGTGAGTGAGTTCCTTATTCTTCCCATCATCGCTTAGAGGTAGAGTCTGCATTCGGTGAACCATGTGGTGAAAAGCTGCCATCTTATGTTGGAAGGAGTGATTCGACGAATAGGGGATGACACGCATGGTATTGGTAGGTTTCCTGTAAATCTCGAATTCGAACGACGAACTGTCTTCCCTCTTAACTAATAAATCCAAAAATGGAAGTTTTCCCTCCTTTTCTTCCTCGTGAGTGAACCTGATATCCTTATGTACATTGTTGATGACCTCTAGAACCTTAGATAAAGCTTCCCGTTTGATCACACTGAAAATATCGTCGACGTACCTCCACCATTTCTCCGGAAGTAAACCTTGCTCCTTAAGCTTGGTTTCTAAATTTGCCATGAAAAGCTCGCATAAAAATGGGGATAGGGGATTTCCCATGGGGGCACCTTTGGTCTGCTTGTAGAACTGTCCACGGAATTGGAAGTAATTCTCATCCATGCACAGTCTGGCCAAACGTAAATAAGTCCTAACTTTTCCTTTCCAAGCTGCGTCAGACTTTTGGGGTAGTAACCAATCCTCGAGAAGATTAAGAGCATCCTTTACAGGGACACTTGGGAATAGTGCTGCGACGTCGAAAGAAACCATAATCTCGTCCTCCTTGATGGTTCCTGATTCCAACAACTTTTGGGTGAATTCCTGAGTGTTTTTGACCGAACTGGTGGGGAAGGGTTTTGGTTTGGTTCTTAGTGGAATTCAAAAGAACCGTACTTAACCCGATTTTCTTTTATTTGCAATAGATGTTTACCTGTCATTTTGAACGGAAATCGGATCTAGTTTTGTGTATTTTCTTAAAGTTTCAGGTAAATTAAGAAAAAGGGATCAAGTCTCCCCAGTCTCCCCTATTTATTTATTTCAGCGTCTTCAACTTACTAATTGAAAAGAGGAAAGATTGAGCTACTATGTACAGTTGTTAAAAAGTTGGGACGGCCATTTTGATTTTGGCCGCCATCTTGGATTTCTATACCAAAACTTATTTTCACCATGTTGGCCACTACCGATTTTCAAAATTTTTGCATCAATTGAAAGCTCCATTTATACACAACATATTGCTGTGTGCGTTCAAGATGCAAAAGGTGCCCAAATGCGCTTTAAACGCGGTAACACAGTGTAACCAAAGGCAACTTAGCAACCATAGTCAATATCACCGCAAACCTAGGATTCAAAAGCTCCCGCTGACATCGGGTTACCCTAGGGGTTACCTGTTAGAAAATCTTAACGCATTTGGTGTTCCCGCATTTGATATTTGCATTTTGAATGCACACAGCAATATCAAAAATTTATAGATGTCTTTTTCTCCTTCCAAAAGTAATCAGCATTGTTAATCATGCCACTTTGGCGCATAGGGCCAGGTGCCGGTCGTTTGCATAAATACGGCGATATTTTGCAGTGTTTAAGAACACGTTTTTAAGTTCTGAACCCACTAATGGAAAGCTGAAGTTTTAAGCTTTTCAAAGCACTATAAAAGTTATAAAAGCAATGCCCGCATCATTGAGAAAAAGTCCAACACGGAAACGAACCTCCGATTTTCCTACATTTTGCTGCCGGTGGGTAAGTGTATACATGTAGGCGTAAACTCTGATACTGTTGCATGTCGTTGGAAATTAATGGAGAAAACGTGAACTGCAGATAACTTTTCATAACTTTTGATAGGAAAAAAGGCACATCTTTTTTTTTGAATTGTGTATAAATGTCTCAGCTTTCAACTGATGCAAAAATTTTGGAAATTGGTGGGTTGGTTTGGAAAGTTTTGGTATTAAAATCCAAGTTGACGGCGAACATTAATATGACCGACCCAACTTTTTATAACTGTAAAGTGTAAATAGAGTAGCTATCTTTAAACCCATCAGTCTGCACCGTTTTAATATTTGGCCGTTTTAATATTTGAGTTCTAGCTGATATGCTGGAAACAGGGATGAAAATCGTTGCCGTCCGAGCAGAAAAGTCAGCGACGAGAACAAAAACTTGGCAGCCATCGTGCTCTTTCAACATCAGGTGACTCATTTTTAGCAAGCAACTCGTCGTGAAGAAAAGAAAATATTCATTCGTTTAGTTTCGTTCTTTATCCAAGTGCGCCAAGCCGACGGAGTCAGTGTACTCTTGCCAACTGAGCTAATGAGTTTCTACAACAACATATGTGCTGAAACGTCAATGAAAGCTTTTCCTTGTTGGCGTTTGCTTGACCCATCGTCGTTCTTTTCCAATTTTTGACAGATCTTAGGTCATTTTGACAGAGGGTGCATGAGCGTCAAAAGGACGAAAACATGCCTTACTCATGCAGAACTGTCAGAATGAGCTGAGAATTGTCAAATGCGTGTAATGCAGAATTGAACCTCGTCGTGAAGCCCTCCCTTTATCGGCGACGGAAAGGCTAGTCGTCCTCGTTACCGTTTTCGGACGAAAATGATTTTATTATTTTCTTCACGCAGCGGTGACGAGTAGGACGATTGTCAGCCCTGGCTAGAAATATTTTTGCTGGTTAAAAAAGCATCGGACGAAATTTCGATATTCCCTGGATGCTTTACAGCACTAGCTGTGCAAGCGCTAGAATAGAATAGAACAGAATAAAAATCAAGAAGAAATTCCAAGAGGAACTGATGTAGGAACTTAGGAAGAACACTGAAAGAGATTTCTACAGGAACTTCGGAAGGTGGTCTTGAAAAAGTTTCCGAAGATTTTCCTGCTGGAAATGCTAAAGTAACTCCAAAATTAAAGAACTCTGGAAGGCAGTCGTGGAAGAACTCTAAAATGAAGTCGTGAGCGAAACTTGGAAGGAATTTTTGGAGGAACTGCAGAAGGAAGCCTTGGAAGAACTTCGAAAAGAAGTTCTGAAGTAACTCTCGAAAGAACTTCAGAAAGCATCCCGGAAGAAGTGCATGGAAGAACTTCGGAATAATACTCTGCCTGGGGTATGTATCTTCGGAAAGAAAGACTTGAAGAAATTCCAGGAGGAACTTAGAGTTCTCGGAGGAACCCCGGAAGGAATTTGAACTCTGGAAAGGATTTCTTGAAGAACGCTGGAAGCCATGCCTAGAGGAACTTCAGTGGCATTCCTTGGAGAAACCCCGATGAGATTTCTGCAGGAACTCCAGAAGGTAGTCTTGAAAACCCTTCCAAATATCGTAAGAGTAGGAGTTAGAGTATCTGTATGAGCTTTGAAAGGAAATGCTGAAGTTACTCCGAAAGAAAGTGCAGGATGAAATCCGGAACAAAATCATTTTTGAAATCGCTGGTATTCTAGGAAGCCCCGTGTGGGAAATTCTTGGGGAATCTTCGGAAGGATGTCCTGGAGAAACTTTAGAAGGAAATCCTGGATAAACTCCGGAAAGAAGCCGTGGGAGCACTCCGGAAGAAATTCCTGGAAGAACTTCAGAAAAATCTGGGAAACTCTGGTAGTAAGACATGGAGGTACTCCGGAAGGAAATTCTCAAGAAACTCCGGAAGGAATCACAAGCAAAACTGTCAAAAGTAACGCCGCTGCAGCATAACCAGTTAGTGGACCTGTAAGCTGCAATGCTAGAAGCAGGGCTGGCCTACTCCGTCGGCGAGACAATTTCGTTGGAAGTGGAGCAGCGGTTTAAAGTTGCAAAATGCGTACGTTCCGGATAGGCGAGGTCCACAGACTAACGAGACATGCAGAATAGAGATGGGTGCTGACGAAGTACAACATGACCGAAGCATTGACGAAATGGAAGAAAGCCTACAGCCAGCCACAAAGGACCTGCTGAAATTTCGAGGAGCGATTGACCTGCACTGTGAAGACAACACTGACTTTACTAAATGACGGGCGGACGATAACCGAGTAGTATATCGTGGACAACGATAGAGATCGAATACCTCGTCATCATCCGCTCACGTACGTTGTTTGTCTGAAACCAGGAGCGGAAAAAGCGTTGAAGCTGAACCATTATGTTCATGGTGGCGTAGTAGGACCGGTACTGTAGGATCTATGAGTGTTCGAGTACGTTACCTCCATCAACCAAAGAAATGAATAGCTCTCGAGTCTCGATATCACCGCCACTAGAGTCTGGTGATTTGGTATACATCACCGATGGCATCGTGCAATAAAGTTGGGTCAGAGACATCGTGAGGCAATGTAGCCATTCTACTTGGGAAAAGACTGCAGAACCCTGCAGGTCATGGTAAGGAAAAGTTAACCCTCTAATACCCAAATTTTTGATTTTGATCTAAATTTCATTTTTCGTCATCTAAAATTGATTTAAACATGTTTTGGAAGATGATTCTTTTTAATTCTCGATTTCGTGAATTTCAGTTTTTGATTTTTCTAATTTTTATTTTTGAACATCTTCACACTTTTATATTTTTCCTGGAAGCCAATTTGGGGAACGGATTTTTTAAACAAGGATAGAATGATTTGGGAAAAATTTAAAATATGTTAATTGCAGCGATTCAATACAAAATAAACAATGACTTCTAAAAGATGACTTAAACATCAATTTTTCAATGATTTTTAAAAAATGTAAATACGCTTTCAAATACACCAAAAACCATTTTGAGATATACAGAACAGTCCTAAATATCAGCCAAAAATATAAAAAATTTGATTTTCCACGAAACAAAAAATACAAAAATGCTCAAACTATACCCCGTCTAAAGGCGGGATTGGGTATTAGAGGGTTAAGGAGACCGGTAACCAACCAGAACTGCTATGTTCGAGGTGCAGCAGCTTAAATCCGGTGCATCCAAAGAGCCCTACCAGAATTAAGGGAGGGGAAGTATTAGCATAGCTCCAACCTTGGCGTAACATGCGGTCCACATCGGTCGAGACGACCCCGCATCTATCGACCGTGGGCTGAGCATAGCTGTCAGTAAGTGGAAAAAGAGTGATTGCCTAATAGGGTACTGCAAGCACCTGATCTAACCTCATTTTGTTTGACAGTTCAGCGAGCTGTTTACAAGGTGTTAGAATTTGGATCGAACGACGAAAAAATAAATTCTCCGCCAGAGACTAAGTCCAGGTAAATAGCTCGCTGAATTGTCAGTTCACAGTTTCGTGACGTCATCTTGCAGTATCCTATAGGCCTAATCAGAAGACGTTAAAAATCAGCTGATTTTTGGGCATTTATCTTATGAAAATGACAGTTCAGCGTTTGCGCCTTTGTTCGGCAGTTGTAAACAGTGGCATACACGGACCTGGCAACTGAAAAGGCCTATCAAGGGTGGAAGTAAAAAAAACAAGATCATTGAAAAGATTTCGAAAATGGTGTGTAGTTGACAAAAACAAGTTAGTTTTTCTTTTTTTTTTAATTTGTTGGGTTTTTATAGGCAAAGTTCCATAATCGCTTACAGGATCCAAGTGAACCGTAGCCCACGGCGAAAAACCACCATACCTGAAAGGAAAAGCAGAGAAGAAACAATAAATGTCAATTGTGATAATTAGAGAACTGAAAACGAAGTGAAAATTAATGTATTTTTTAATACATTTTGTTATCCCTTAAAATGAAAGTTTCAAAAAAGCTGTTATAGTGAAACAAGTACTGATGTGGAAATGAGGTTTATTAGGGTGGTCCTCATTCGAACAGGAGCTTCCAGAGGCTTTTATGACAGAAGCCTCCAACCAATCTACTTTTCTACGTCTTGTGGTTCCATATTGAAGAACACATAATTGGGAGAACACGATTATTCCTTTAGTTCTTTCTGCCGGCAAAACAGTATGATGCTAACAAATAAAATTCTTGTGCTTCACTTGGTAAATTGTTTGCAATAGCAAGAAGTAATAGTCATCAATAGGAATTTTCATCCTCGGCGTAAGTGGTTTACTGTTTTAAATGAATTCTGCATCTGCATGCAATCAAAATAATAAGAAGAAACATGGTCATTAAATAGAGTTTTTCACAGAAATATAATCACAATTTTCTCCCCGAAAAAGAAGAGAATTGCAACGAATGGGAATCAAAACAAACCACCAGAAAGTGTCAAAATTCGTATGAGAGGGAAGAGGACAGGAAGAACGAGAATGAATCTAACCTTATTTGTGACGTCACTGTGCAAACTGTAATTGAAACCTTCCGAAGTATTAAAATAGATTTTACTAGCATGAACAAAATAGCACAGGCAAACAGACGTAACACTTCGAATACTTTATGATTCAAAACATATTCACGGGTACATGATCGCCCAATGCTAAACATACTAAGTTTGGCTAACCGTAAACTAGATGGCGGTAGTGAGCAAACGTTAAACTTGAACAAAACCGATGTGAGCCCTACGGGTGCCCGTCAGCCAACAATCACATTTTAAAACTGGCCGTTAAATCGGCTTACGATGAGAATGATTAGATTGTTACTTCACTTCGTTTGTGGAAATAGCTTAGCTCGTAGGATTTGGATAAAATGTACAAGGACTTAAAAAACCTTCAAGTTGTTTATAGAGTCTTTCAATCAAAATTCAGAAAAAAAAACATTTTGAAACAGAAATATACAATTGGTTTCCCATTATAGCCCACAGATGTATAACAGACAAACAGACGTAATACTTCGAACATTTTTTTGATTGAAATCAAAGTCACGGAAACATATTCGTCCAATGCTAAAAGGACTGAGTTTGGTCAACCATCAACAGTAGCCGGCAAACGTCAAACTCGCACAAAAACAACGCGATCGCTATAGGTGGGCAGTTGGCCAATTATCTTTTTTAAATAGACAGTTAAATAGGTGTACGATAGGAATTATCGAAGCGTTACGTCTGTTTGTTTGTAGATGTATTCTCCTATGCTTATGCACCGACAAATTCATAACTAAGTCATTACCGCGAACAGAACACTACCATTAAAAATATGTATGCAGTGCAATAAATTGCAGTTTCATTACCCTTTTGAGTACCTGTCAAACTGCCACTGTTTCGACTCGAAAACCACTAGGTCGTAAATGTGAACCCATTCTCGCAAGATGCCCATTATCACTTAATTTAATGTACAACGTAAGAAGACAACTTTCCTCAAAACTGCAGTCTGGCCGATTGTCACCTTCTCGGGGTGCAGCTTTCATCTTTACGCAATAAAACAACATCTCGAATGAAAACATCTGTCTCTTGGACGGATGCTATTTCGTGGAAGATAGGAAACCGTAAGAAGGTTATTCGTGAGTTTAAATGGAATTTCGTTGCAAGCAGTAAATCTGGCAACAAATGGCAGTGTTGGAAGTCAAAAACAATGTTATGGCATTCAAGACTAAAGATGAGTTATTCAATCAAGTACCATAGCTCCCAAGTGACACCATTGGGGAAGCCTTTTGACACTCGTTGATAACTATACGATACATGGTCATTGTGATCTGAAGTAGCATTGAGCGATTTCCAACAAATTTCCGAAAATAAGCGATTTCTTGCAATTTTCAAAGTGAAATGCATTTTATGCATCCAATTAAATCAAGCATACGATTCAGCTTGAAGAGTTCTCACAAGTTCAATGACATCGATCATTTTATGAAACATCGCCCAATGCTACCCAGCGTTATCACTTTCGCAACGCATCGTATCAAACCTGCTCCATCACAACCAGGAGGGGTGGTTGGGTTGATAGCCGGGTCCGATAACCGGTAACAAATTCAATAAATTGCGACCGCCTTCAAGCGCGATCGGTCACGACGACAGGTGATAAGTGCAAAAATAACGCACCCTTCCTTTTACGTGCGCGGGCAAGGTGATGCCGATTCGATTGACGACGACGCGTTACCCGATAAAAAAACGATACGGGGTCCAATCAATTGGAGAGGCAGATGTTCGTTATGATGTGTGTCAGTAATGCAGCAGACTAGTTTAGGGATGACCGGATAATCGATGAATAAGAGATGAACCAGCTAGGGCTGAAAATCTTTATGATAAAGAAATAATAATAACCGATTAATGCTGCTTAAAATTAGTAGTTCTTTGGAAATGATCACACTCAATGATCAGTAGAAAAGAATTTTCTGATAATCGAGCATAGCATTGCAATTAGGAAATTGTAGACATTCCTAGCTCGGTTTATCGACTTAGAAAATAACCCGAAAAATAAGATTCAAGACAAATCGGTAGAAAATGGTCCAGCACTTTATTACAAAAGGGACGTTGTACCCCACCTTCCCCCTGCTGCCAACGACAGATGCACCACTACCGGTTCCGCCTCCTTCGGATCGGTTTCTTAATTAAGCGCCCGCGAACGATAGTGCACAGCAGGCAGTCGGTAACTCGGACGATAACTCGCTATAGGACAACGTCGTCGCGTCGCGGTTCAAGTCATTGGTCGATGATAAACGAAACATATGTCTCTCTCTTCCTCCCGCTTGTCTCAGCTTGATCTCCCATCGAATGTAAAACGGAGGAAAACACGTGCAACTTCAGCGAACGAACGAACGAACCAGACCAGATAATTCGCATCTGCTTGGGCACGCGAAACCATAATTAGGTTGGTAATCTACACACCGACGACCTGCCAACACAGAGCCAACCGTCGTCGGAACAAGCCTAGCGGCGAAGACGTTGGTGTTCTCGGTTGGAGTTTGTAACTGGAGGAAAACAGCGTGTTGTAACCGGCTTTCGAGGAATAACAAAGGAAATGTGCTAAATTGTTGCAAGTGCAAGGCTCATATTTAGACGCCCATTATTGGTACATGAGATAATGCATATGTACTGCAATTATTCAGAACTTGTGGTGGTTATTTTCTCGTTTGTTCAGCTGTTGAAAACATCTATGTATGTATGTATGGAAGGTGTTTCAGTTCAAGAATTTCCTAGAATAGATTGCTGGCGTCAGATCCAACCCTATTATAAGCATTCTCGCAAAAAATAAACTGTAGCATTTCCCTTAGTATGTTTTCCAACAAAAATTTCGACAAACTTAAATATCGATAAGTGGCTCAAAGAACCAGATGTACAGGGTATAGACAAAATGATTGGGACAGGTAAAATTTGCACTTGTTAATAAATGGTTAACTAGCTGTGACTTTTCGAAAAGTGCGCATCACCAATTCTCAAAATTGCACTGTATGATGATCAAGTAGTTGTTTATCATTGTTTTAAATTTGGAAAATATCTGACTATTCTACAGGAAGTTAGAAAGATTCGAGAAAAAGGCGTAATTTTCCGCTAGCCAACTTTGAACTGTTATATCTCCGAATTCCACGAACCGAATTTCATGAAATTTTGAGTGTTCCTGACTTATATAATGTCAAAAACGTCTAAAACGTTTGACTTTACTCAAAATTGTTTATAAGAAAATAAAAGGCTATTTCATTTATTATATGATGTTATATAAATAAAAAAGAAAATCGCGTTAAATACTGTTCCTTTGAATTCCACTAAGAATTCCTTTGACAGATACGTATTTCGACCTCAACTGTAAGATCGTCTTCAGTGTCTTGTACTTGACTCGACTGAAGAGATCCATCGCATTCTACACGTTTTATACATCTTAGGTAAAAATAATAGGTAACTTAATCTAGGTATTTTTTTTTTGTTTTTTTTTTTTCGAGCATGCAAAAACTTAATCTATATTAACCTCCACCATAGAATAGGTAATAAAAAATTTCTCCACCACCGAATAGGTACATTTTCCTCCAGCACAGGATAGGTAAACAAAGTTCATATATCACAGGTACATTATGAGACGCACGCCATACGAGAGTGCTTAGGGCGTAATAATTTGAAAAGCCACGAACTTCCATTGCCTTGATCCTTATTCAACAGCGTGTTAGGTACCTGTTTGTATATCTCTAGACTCTCAGCAACGTCCAATTTTCAAGGTGAAGTTTATGTTATGAAGATGTTTTATGTTACCTGGTTTAATTTTAACATGCATTCCAAAACTTTTTTCCAATTTATTGCCGGAATTTTCAAAACATATTGTTGCACATCAATTGTTGTCAATTAGAAGGAATTTAAATAAACTGAAATTACTATCTTGAATTTTTGAAGCGATGTTGGAATTTTGGCTAATTTGTGTTTTATTAGAAAAATAACCTAGTCGATATAATTTTCTTTCCTGTTAACAATTTTCAGTTAAGTTAAAAGTTATTTGAAGCTTACCATATAAGTCGTAAACGCTCAAAATTTCATTGCATTCGGTTCCATGAATCCGGATACATAACAGTCCAAAGTTGTATAATTATGCTTTTTTCTAGAATATTTCTACCTTCATGTAAAATATCCCAGTATTTTACAAATTTGGAACATTGATGGACAAGTAGTTGACCAACTTACAGTGCATATTTGAGAATATTTAATGCATTTTTCGAAAAGTTATAGCTAGTTGACCATTTCCTGAGAAATGAACATTTTACCAGTCCTTGTCATTTTGTCTGTCTCCTGTATCAAACCCTTTGGTTCAACTCGACAAACCCAAGTTTGAAGTCAAATTACCATGTTAATCTCTGGACAATTTCCGAGAGAGTCTTCCGAGATTCCGGGAATATCTGATTTGATTCTCAGAATACCAGTTGGTGTAATTGACGAAGCAATCTCTAGTCTAGTCTAGTCTAGTCTAGTCTACACATACACAGCCATTCATTGAAAGAATCCTGGAAAATGATAGAATCGACTTATTCTATCATTTTTCTTGTCATTATTAATGTTTGGAGCACATCGGAGATGTATTTCAAACATTAAAGCGGCCAGGCCTACTGTGCAGCGTTGTTGATTTTTTTAAGCCATAGAACGGGGACATCTCGTACCAACCGTTCAGCATACATAGTTTGGGTTATAAATATTCGATATTCGTTGGGAGTGAGTTGGCTAAGAGGGTTAGTGTACACTCCATGAGTTCTCCTGGGAAGGGACACAGGTATTTCCCCCTTGTGCCCTGGCTAATGTAAGCCTAGGTTTAAGCGCCATTACTCGCCCTCTGAAACGAAACAAAACTAAAGCTTATCCCCAACAAATAATGCAAGGAAACAATGTTCAGGGAAGTTTTTGCATTAAGTATGTTTTGAGTTATTTAATATGATACGATCTCACCAAATCCATCCTCACGTCCACTCGATTGATGTCAGCTGCTTTCAATAATCAGAAATTTGTTAAATTTCTACTGCTTCATGATTCAGCACCGTCACTAATAAACCCTTTTCACAATAAAAAAAATATATCACAGCAAGCCATATGTGGTTGACGACAACTGTCAAAACGCTTCTAGTGCGTTGGTACCCATTAGCCAAAGTCTAGGCCAAAATAACACTTGCAGTACCTCGAATGAGCTACGTAAATTTTCACCATTTTCGTTGCATAAGCACCACTACACCACACTCTTAACCCTACTACACTACTCCTCAGCGCAATAAAAACGATTTCGGAAGCATTTGTGATGCACCTATTCATACAGGTTCTTCACTCACTATTAACTCTTTCTTCATGCACAACTTTTTGAACCGACGAACTGCAAGCAACGTTTAAAACTCACTAGAACCACACTTAAACCAATTTGCAATTTGAAATACGTAATAAAATTATCCAGATTGCAGTTATTTCATCAGCCAAAATTTGGAAAATTGACGGACAGCGCGAGAAAACACGAGGAGCGAAAATTTTTGCGACCGTCTCGGGCGCAGCACACTACGATCTCCGGTGTAATTGACGAAGCAATCTCTGACTAAAACTCTGAAGGAATTCATTGGTGAGTTCCTGAAAAAAAAAATGGCTGGAAAGCAAATCTGCGTATCTGTATGAGTTCTTGGAGCAATTCCTGAAGGATGCTCTGGACCAATTTCTGAAAGAATTATTGAATAAAACTATGGGAACTATAAGAGGAACCTCTTAAAGTTCCCTGGAGTAATCCTGAAACAATCTCCGGAGCAATCTCTGTAGCAATTTGTGGAAGAATTCTTCCAGAAAAGCTCCAAAAAGATTCTAGAAGATATCTCTGCATCAACTGGAAAAGGAAAATTTGCAGTAATTACTGGAGGCACACTTGAAAGAATCTTTCGAGCCACTTCAGGAGAAGCAAACTTCGGTTGAACTCTGGAGTAAATCCTGAAAGATTCTCTGGGGCAATGTTTAACCTTATCTCCGAAATAATTCTTGGAAGAGAAATTCCTACGAGTAAGATTTCTTGGAAGAATCTAGGAATTCCTGAAAAAATGGAAGAATTCCTGGAGGAACCTTGACAGACCTTGACAGACTTAAAAGGTATGTGGGATGATTTTTGGCGTGGCAGTCGCAATTCCAGTGGTAGGAGTCCACTAATCAGGTGACCCCTAATTCAAGGTGTTATGCGGCTTTATGCTTACCGTGCCTAGGAATGAATAGTTCGGGGGGTCTTATAAAAACCTAATCGCAAACGGAGCCTGTGTTGTATCAGGACAACCTCCACAGTATTTTGCCCTTACTGCGCTAACCGGAGCAATAGCGCGGTGGACCTTGTGTTTCTCCGAGACAATCAGTTGCCCTTCTTTAATCTCTAACTTGAGGCTGAATAAGGGCGGGAATATGAAGATGTTATTAATTAGTTTGAATTGAAAACCTCAACAGGAAACACGTTAATTGTTCGGTTTATTTACCGCATGATGAACCGTCCCCTACGGATGCTTTTAAGCAAGTCATCGTATACTGCACTTCAAAAGGCCTTCCGCTAATTGTTGGAAGTGATGCTAATGCTCACCATATAATCTGGAGCAGCTCAGACATCAATTTGAGAGGCTCGAGTTTGATGGAATACTTAGGTAGTACAGATCTTGGATTACTTAACATAGGTAACCGCCCAACCTTTATGGTTTATGCTAAAGAGGAAGTGTTACACATAACGCTTTGCTCTAACAGAATTAGTCACGAGCTGACCAATTGGCATGTATCAGATGAAGAATCTTTATCTGACCATCGCTACATCTTTTTTGAACATGTGAATGTTAATTCGCAAACTTTGCGTTTTAGGAATCCCCGGTCAACCAACTGGGATCTCTTTACCGATTTCATTGCAGTCCAATTTCATGGATACTCACCATACATTGACATTCCAAGTGATTTAGATGATACCGTTGATACTACAACGGCCATCATCATGGAAGCATTTGAAGAAGCTTGCCCCTGCGGTCTGTGAAGACCAAAAGAGGAACCTCTTGGTGGAACTCTGATCTGGCGAAGCTCAGGAAACAATGTAGAAAGAGTTGGAACAGACGACGTTCGGCTGGATAGGAGGCTTTCAGATCGGCTCGCAAGGCCTACCAGAAAGCTTTTCGGTCTGCTGAACGATCCGGCTGGAAACAACTTTGTACAAATGTTTCCAGTTTGAGTGAAGCCAGTCGGTTGAACAAAATCTTTGCAAAATCTAAGGATTTTCAAGTGAACGAACTTCGTTTGCCAAATGGTGACTTCACTTCCTCTGATGAGGAAGTTTTGGCATGTTTATTCAGTACACACTTCCCCGGATGTGTGGATATTACATCTTCGGATGAATCTGATGTCTTTTCTTGTAGTTTTGATACTTTAGCTTCGACTCGGAGTATCATAACTTTAGAATCGATTGAATGGGCACTAAATAGAGAAGTGGAACCATCTCGGCAGGGGTCCTATTTTGGGCATTTTTCTGCTATAACCCAGCCAATTCTGAACCAATTGACACAACGCGATGAGATACGTATAGTATCTAGCCGTGTACAAAATTTCAAGTCAATTGGTTTGGAATTGACTGAGTTATAGCGAAGAGTGCCCAAAATACCGGCCGTTGCCCAAGTGGTTCGCTACCCTAGCTTTGCTTCTTTCAAATCTCCTGGGGGCAGATGGGATTTATCCTATTTTGCTTCAGCAGGGATTTGATTATTTCCAACATGTTTTGAAAAAACTACTTGTTTGCAGTTTTGCAACTATATTCCCAAATCCTGGCGGGATATTACTGTAAAGTTTATTCCGAAAGTGGGTCGTGCGTCGTATGAAGAAGCAAAAAGTTTCAGACCTATCTTCTAAAATGCTTAGAACACATTGTCGATCATCACATCCGTGATGTTTATCTGGCCAATGCGCCTCTTCATGTGAACCAACATGCCTACCAATCTGAAAAGTCCACTGTGACTCTTTTAGAAAAAGTTGTTTACGATATCAAGAAGGCATTCGCTCAAAAGCAATCCTGCTTGGGTGTTTTCTTAGATATCGAGGGTACCTTTGACAACGTGCCTTTCGATGCCATATTGGAAGCAGCACGGGGTCATGGTATATCTCCAATGATTTCCAATTGGATTCACCAAATGCTCAAAAATCGACATCTCTTCTCGACATTGCGTAAAGCGGCGGTTAGGAAATTGAGTGTTTGTGGATGCCCCCAAGGGGGAGTCTAATCACCAAACATCCTTTTTCAATTTTACATACAAACTTTACAGGCACACATTTAACGAACAAATTATCGGAAAACTCTGCAACTGATTTTCTTGGGTTTTCCTCGCAAGTTGGCGAAAAAAGGCAGATAACCCAAAGCAGACGCATTTGTCTACCAATTTTCAAGATTTATGCTATTGGAAACGTTAAGACGGGTTCAAGTCGGCCATTTTGAAAGCCATATTGGTATTCTCTGATGTTTGACCTTAAGTCGACCGGTTTCGAACCGGGCACGAAGTTGACCAATGAAAAGACGTTGTATGGAGGGCCAAGGCAGCGGAAGAAATGACTACGTCAGTACAGCAGAACGCAACAACGAGCCAACACCCACTTTGAGATAAGTTAAGAAAGTTATCCAACATGTTAAGAACAACGAGTCAGCTGGCAAATATGATATTGGAGTGAATCCATCTTGATGAGTTCCGCTCCGATTTGGGAGACCGAACAGTTACTGGAGGAGTGGAAGGAACAAATCGTATGCCCCATCTACAAGAAAGGTGACAAATTGGAGTGTGATAACTTCCGAGTGATCACAATTCTGAGTGCCTCCTACAAAGTGCTATGCCAGATCATCTTCCTTCGTCTTTTACGACCGTACAGAGCTATGGAAAATCATGGACGAGAACGGCTTCTCCAGTAAGATTACTAGGGTAAAGTGGGGTGAAATGCCATTTTTCAAACTTTCATTTGCTAGGCTTCCAAAGTGGTAACAGCAACTAGACAATATTTGCTCGATGCTTCAGTAAAAATATTCACTAAATTAATGCATTTTCACCGAGTTTTAGCGATTTCAAAAACTGGTTCGTAAAACGGAAGTAGTGCAAAAAGACCATCTGGGGTATAATCCCGAGCAAAGTCTGACAGCTGGGTACACTTCATGAAAATATTCAAAAATTACGTCCATCAGTTTTCTAGCATTTTTGACTCACTTTCACCCCTCTGTCACGTTTTTTCGTATACTCAATACATGGAGTGTCACCCCTCTTCCCCGCTAAACAATGGTCGTCATACTTGAGCTAGCTAAGATACCATATTAGAATAATTAGCCACAGAAGTCCAATGTCGCGACTGTTCGTGTGACTAACATCTATTTTGCCACGCCCTTACGGCGTCAGTAGCGGTACTAGAAGTGTCAAATAAATTTTGTTTACCAAAACAAAAGATCCTCTACAAGATAGGCACATAAAAATAGGCAATTATTACCATTAGTGTTATTATAATAAATAAATAGAAATAGTGACTATAGCGCCATTGGAGTTCTAGTGTATTTCTATTGATACCATATTGAGAGCAGCTACACTAATACATTGTAGTATCAGCTCACGGACAAGTCACCCAACAACAGCGCACAATTCGTACTTGTTTCACCTATCGCGAACTAAAATGCACTGCTCTTCGTTCTCAATCCAATAGGCAGCTACGGCGGTGCACGTCGTTCTTGCTTCAGGGTTGCCAGTTCCACAAAGAGCCTAACGTATAGGAACTATTCGCAGCAACCCCTACATGGACAGCGTAGACATCAACAACCACGCGCCTCCATGGGCGCCTCAATCTCCTTGGAAACACATGGCTGGTAATAAAATCTCCCGAAAACCTTAAGGCTCAAGCATCCGTCATCATTTTTCGGAAATAAAAAGGCAGTTTTTTCACTATAAATCAAAACAATGACCACGAAAATGTATTCACTGTATTCTATTCCTAATGATGAACACAGTGAATTCATTTTCGTTCCAAAAATGTTTGATTTAAATGAAAAAAACTGCTTTCAAATGTTTGATGATGACGATGATTTCAATGACGAATGGTTCAACGTTAATTGCAAGCACGAAAAACCGGATGTTGCCAATTTTCATTGGGAAATCAAAAGATTTTCCGTGGGTTTGACGGTCTGGCTTCTAGAAGAATGTTTAATGCAAACATATCTTGACACCATTCCCCTATAGCAATGATCAAGTCCCATTCAGGAATGATTTTATGAGTTGGGTCATTTTACCCCATCTTGACATTTCGGACTCTGTTCCCCTATAGACTGACGAAAGCGACGATGGACGGTGTAAAAAAACTGCGAAGGGTTTCTGGTGATGGAAAAAATACACTGAGAGTAAAATTCTTCGGGGATCTATGTTAGAAGTCATATATTTTCAAATTCCCAAAAACCTTACCCATCGATTATTTTTCGATAGAAGTATGGTTTTCAGCCTCAATATTTGCCAAGTAGCCTAGGATGGTCGAATGATTCTACTAGTGAATACAAATTGTATTACATATCCATTGTATTACATATCCATACATACATTGTATTACATATACATTGCTGTTTTGTGGATTTTGCACTAAATTGGTGTCGGGAGTAACTTCATTGACATCCGCTGCCTTTCCTATGCGCTAAACATAACGTCGGAAGTAGTGCGCTGAATAGAGCATCAGATTTACACTGTTTAACGCTTAGGAAAGGCAGCGAAAGAAAATGAAGCTACTTTCAACACCAATTAATGCTAAACCCACAATACCGTATTGACTAATGTAACTTTCCCCCAATGCCGAGCTTATAGTAGAGCACCATCTTTGTCGGTCTTGGGCGATGTCCCTCCAATTTCCCCGTAGATATTGCTAGGAGTGTGGGTGCGGCTATAGCAAGTGGCCACAGTTTTTCACTTAATCATAAGAGATTTAAAATTATCAAACACTTCCCAAATGGAAATCTCTTAAAAACAAACCGCACTTCTAGTCCTAGTTTGCAGAACTCAATTTTCATAATTAGAAAATCACACCTGCCACGCAATGTCGGTGCAATTAATCTTCTTTTTCAAACTACCCAGTCCAAAATTGCACCCGTATATCATCAACACGAGAAGAAAATGACACAGATCTAGTAGGTTCTACGACCGTTCTATCTAGCTTCTAGCAAGTCCAGATTAATCCGCTACGGCCGTTAGTGGTTAGGTACTGGTACTACAAATACCTAGCAAGGCACACGATAAGAGCCCGTCCATAAACTACGTAGATTTTTGTTGGAGAGGAGGGAATCTGGCTAAAGTCTAAGGTTCATGCAAATTTCTAGAATTTTATATGGGCAAAACTCTACGAGCGGGGAGCGGGATCTAAGATGGCCAAAAGTGCGTCTACGTAGTTTATGGACAGCGCCTGAAGCACTTTCGCCCGCTAGCACCATCATCGTTGAAAATCGTGGCCATAGCGGAAGACTTTCTTCCAAAGCACGAAATCATTCCCAAACATGAAAAGACCCATCTTCAAATCGTGGACAGCGCGAACGTCCCAAACAGTCTTCCTGGTTTTGCGTTTGGGCCGTTTCTTCACGTTCTGCTCGCCAGTCCGTGCAACCGTCCGTCCGTCCGTCGTGGAATCAACGAACGAACGACCTGAAGGGAATCGCTCTTGTTTGGGTTGTTCGGTCTTCCCGCGCGGATCCGTCCTTCGCATCGCGTCGCCGCTCACCCTAGTAGGAATCTCTCGCGCGCATGCTGCATCCATCCAGGGAACGAAGTGGTGATACACATACACAGGCACAGATTGTGCCTCGGGACGGGACGGGATTCTTCCATCCATCGGGAACCGCCGTCGTCCGTCGGGACTCACGTTCACGTCGAGTAGGTAATCTAGCAAGCAGCGGTGTTCAACTTGAAAACGGCTAACGACGAGCAAATATGATGATATTGCATATCGCAGGTTGGAATTAAGGACAAAGTATTTGGATTACACAGCTCAAATTTTCTCGATCACAAATCTTAAGAACCATCAAACGGATCTGACTGAAAATGTAACTCAATTTTTACTGTGCGGAAGCAAGCATCAAGTTATGTTGTCAGCCAGATACGTTTGACGGTTCCCTAGATTTTTGCTCGAGAAAATTTGAGCTCTAGCCTGGTACACGGTTTATATGGGAAAATACAAAAAATGGAAAAACTCAAACTCCTGTATACTTTTTGAGTTTCACTTTGGCCCCATATCAACTGTGCAAAATTTCAGATCGATCGGAAAAACTATATTTTAGCGCCGGCCATTCTTAGTTTTTCATACGATTAACTATGGGAAAATTTTACTTCTGCAAAGAAAAATCGCTAGGAGTCACCCCTAGATCCCTAAAAATAAGTAGATGAATGATTTCTGTAGAATACTTCACGAGGAATCAGACCTCAGAAGACTGCAAACCGATGCGACGTTCGCGGAAAAAGTTATTAAGCTTCCCCCGATCGATAAAATGACGAGATTTTATTATTTATTGTTATTCCTTACATGTTAAACAGCGTTGGCATGCCATTCGGTTTTCAGTCAATAACTTTTTCCACAGGCCTTAGATCGCTTTGCGGTCTTCGGTGGGTTGATTCCTCGTAAAATTTCCTACAGAAATCATTCATCGATTTATTTTTAGGGGTTAAGGGGCAACCTGTGGCGATTTTTTTTCGAAAAAGTGATTTTCCCCATAGTAAATCGTATGAAAACCTAAAATGGCTGGCGCTAAAATATAGTTTTTCCGATCGAACTGAAATTTTGCACAGTTGCTATGGGGCCAAAATGGAACTCAAAAAGTGTACAGGAGTAAAATGTCTTTTGGTGTCCCACACTACTATGTACTCCCCATACCTTGTCCTTAAAGCGAGAAAACTACTTTAGGTTTTTTTTTGAAAAACGATGATGCTTTGTTTTCTCTCAACTATAGATGAATTTTAAACTGTTTATGCTAACTAATACTTGACTCATATGTCTGTGCCTGATAGATGATTATTCAACTAGTGAAACGAAGCAAGATTTGTAAGGAAAATTGATGAGTCAATTAATCATGGGTTTTTCGAAGTTCACCACAAACAATGCAAATATAATATAAAATGTGCTCAATATTGTGTTTTAATTGACAGTCTGGAAAGTCTCGATGAATAACAGGGTTGTTACAACTACAACAAATTAATGTATTTACCCGCAAAAATTTGTATCATACGGATTTGGCGCGAAATTACTTATTATTGTTTTGTCGTAAAAGTTGGACGAAGTAAAAAACTCCTCAAAATATGTCTCTGTGAATATTTTGTCCAATAATTAATTTCCATAACAGATATCTTCCAATGTTCTTTTATTGTATTCGTCAAATGTGTCTTAGCAACTCAAAAATATTGGCGGGAATACCTTTTGTTTGCTCCTCGCTGTTGGGGAAATTAAACTACTTTGACCAAAATGCTGAATTTTCGTGGCATGTTCCGTATTGATATTCGCATCTAGCTAACTTATTGTCACGTATCAAGTAATCAGTTAATGCCATGACGCGTCGTCTCCCAGTCTGATGAAATGGAATTTATAAACCCCCAAGACCTTTACAGATTCTGCAAAACAACTCTTACTAGGCTACAAGGAACCACTATTTAGAAATCTTCGACTGTGCGTATATAAAGTTATTACAACTTCAAAGCAGATTGATTGATTTGTCTTTATTATAGAGACTGTCAGCCTTTGCCTGGTTCTTATTGACTGCAAAGCAGATGTTCCGAGGTTTCACGTTCCATGTTACAGAAACGGGAGTTTCATACAAAAATTTCTAATACATTAATCCGTTAAAGCATGAAAAATAACTTCAGCTCCGTAAAGTGTTATACGCGATAGAGCCCCAAATAGATGATCCAAATAAAAAAGAGTAACTCATTAAGTGGCGTCCACAAATTACGTAACGCTCAAAGCTGCTCCAGGGAGAGGGAGGGGGGTACAGCCGAGCGTTACGACCTATGATGTTCTCCACATCAATTTAATTATCGTAGAACTGCGATACAATGCACAGGTCGGAAGAGAGGACCTTTTCCGTCCAATCATCGGTACGGAGAGCCTTCACTCCGTCACTAATGACAACGGCCTGAGATTAGTCAACTTTGCTGCCGCCAGGGGGATGGCCATTAGTAGCACCTACTTTGCACGCAAGGATATCCGCAAGCACACCTGGAGACACCCAAACGGCGAGACTTGCAACCAAATCGACCATGTGCTGGTAGATGGCCGACACTTCTCGGACGTAATTGATGTTAGAAATTTTCGAGGTCCCAACATCGACTCAGATCACTATCTCGTAGTTAGTAAGATTCGAGCTCGGTTATCAACCGTGTCGGACTCTAGGAACCGGCGATCGATGCGTTACAACATCCAGCGGTTTTCAGCAGACGGTACGGTAGCTGACTATCACCAGAAGCTGGACGAGCGGATAAGTGAGATCAACGAGAGCGATAATCTCAACACTCTGTGGGAGTCTATCCACGGAGCGATGAGTACAGCAGCGCGGGAGGTGAGAGGTGCTGCTCCAAGACGACATAGAAACGGGTGGTTTGACAAGGAGTGCCAGAGAGTAACGGACGAGAAGAATGTTGCCAGAAGCCGGATATTGGTGTCGGGGACCCGGCAGAGCAGGGAGCGATATACAGAAGCAAGAGCAGCCGAAAAACGAATTTACCGCAAAAAGAAAAAAGAGCACGAGGAAAATGTGATTGCTCAGGTGCAAGAGAGTATGCAACAGAATGATATGCGGAGATTTTACGAAACTCTCAATGGCGTGCGGAGAAAAACAGTGCCTTCTCCCGTCTTGTGCAACGACCGTAATGGAAACTTGCTGACAGACAAGACAATGGTGGCTGCCAGGTGGAGAGAGCACATTGAGGTATTGTTGAACGGTGGGAGTGGAAGAGCGACGGACAGAATTCGAATCGACGACGACGGACAAGCTGTGGAACCTCCAACGCTAGAAGAGGTCAAGACAGCCATCAGGGGACTGAAGAACAACAAGGCTGCTGGGAAGGACGAACTCCCGGCCGAGCTTCTCAAGCACGGTAGTGAGCAGCTGTATCAACTCTTACACCGTATTATAGTGAAGATATGGGAGGAGGAAGAACTGCCTGCTAGTTGGTTGGATAGTCTCATTTGCCCTCTTTTCAAGAAAGGGCATCGACTGGAGTGCGCGAATTACAGAGGAATAACACTCCTCAATTCAGCGTACAAAATTTTGTCCGGAGTTCTGTTCCACAGGCTGAGGCCGATTGAGGAGTCCTTCGTCGGCGAATATCAGGCCGATCAACGACGGACCAGATGTTCACCCTGCGGAAGATTCTGCAGACCCATCATCTGTTTATTGATTTCAAGGCGGCGTACGATTCAGTGAAGAGAAACGAGTTATGGCAGATTATGATCGAACATGGTTTTCCGGCGAAGCTGATTAGACTGATTCGTGCGACGCTTGACGGATCGAAATCAAGTGTACGGGTTGCGGATGAAATTTCGTCGTCGTTCGTAACCTTTGAAGGCATGAAGCAGGGCGATGCTCTTTCAAACTTACTGTTCAACATAGCACTGGAAGGAGCGATAAGGAGAGCTGGTGTGCACAGGAGTGGAACCATTGTCACGAAGTCGCATATGCTCCTGGGCTTCGCGGACGATATCAACATCATCGGAATCGACCGTCGGGCCGTGGAAGAGGCGTTCGTACCTTTTAAGAGGGAGACTGCGAGGATTGGACTTACGATCAACACCACAAAGACTAAGTACATGATTGCCGGTGTTTAACGTCGGTCCGGCCGTGGTAGTGGTGACGAAGTGGTGCTAGGTGGGGAAAAGTCTGAAGTTGTGGATGAATTTGTTTATCTTGGTACTCTAGTGACGTGCGATAATGATGTTACCCGCGAGGTGAAAAAACGGATTGCGGCTGCAAATCGGGCCTTTTTCGGTCTGCGAAACCAACTGAGGTCCCGCAGGCTGCAAACGAAGACAAAACTCGCGTTGTACAAGTCTCTGATTCTCCCGGTCGCTTTATACGGCCATGAAACGTGGACGTTAAAAGAAGTTGATCGGAGAGCCTTTGGAGTCTTCGAACGTAAAGTGCTGCGAACAATACTCGGCGGTAAACTGGAGGACGGCATCTGGCGGCTTCGCATGAACTGCGAATTGTACCAGGTATATAAAGAGATGGATATAGTGAAGCGAATACAACACGGCAGACTGCGGTGAGCTGGACACGTAGCTCGTATGCCGGAGGAACGACAAGCTAAAATTATATTCAGCAGAGAACCAGGAAGGGGTCGTCGGCTTCGTGGAAGGCCGCGCACACGTTGGCTTTTTGCAGTTGAGGAGGACCTAAGGACTCTAAACGTTCAGGGCGACTGGAAGCGATTGGCCCAGGACCGAGGCCAGTGGAGGCGGATACTTCATTCGGCGTAGACTCACCGCTACGAGTTGTAGCCCATCAAGTATCAAGTAAGTAAGAACTGCGATAAGAATGACGTCACATGTTCACGTTCAAAGTTGATGTTGAAGAGACAAATGTCGCCGGATTTTGCGGATTTCTGAGCTTCATCGGCTAGGAAGTCAATTCATCCTTTTTTCGTCTACATAAGCGATTCATTTCCTTCTTTAGATCTGCATAACGCTAACGGGCAACGGCTTTGGCTCCTCGTGTTTTCGTTCACTCAATCGCGGATTTGGCGTAACTTCGATCCTCTATCTGTCGTGTCCGGAGGGACACCCTGGTACGTTTGGCATAAGGCCGTTTGGCATAAGGACATTTGGCGTAAGGGACGTTTGGCATAAAGGACATTTGGCATAAAGGACATTTGGCATAAGGGACGTTTGGCATAAAGCATATGTGAAATATATTTTCCCTCTGGAGAAAAATTAAGGAACAACCTTCAATCGAAAGAAGGCAAATTTGTTAGTGGTGCATTATTTTCGAAATAACCTTTTCGTTCCATGAATTTGATTTTTTTTCCAGAAGGGGAATGTTCCGTCTTTTGTATATAGGTTGTTCTTTATCGATACAAGTAATTTAGATTACGGTAATGGTTCTTTCTAGCGAATCATCCTTGTCTGCATATTATATTCAGAAAAATTAATGCATTATCCTTCTTTGGAATACTTTTTCTTCTTTGACGTTAAGTATGTAGTTCATTTTTTTACTGCCAAACGTCCTTTATTTCAAATGTCCATTATGCCAAACGTCATTTATGCCAAATATCCTTTATGCCAAGAGTCCTTTATGCCAAACGTCCTTATGCCAAACGTACCAGACCCTTCATGAGCTTGTGTTCCATATTGTAAAGGAATTATTTTAGAGTTTTTTTAATACATTTTATAATATCGAATCGATGTGAAAACATCGATGAATCGATTCTGTCGATGTCTCAGTCGAATTTGCCCAATGCTAAGCACAATCACTATAGTTTTCGTAGAAGAATCAGAGCAGTAAGTTTAGTCCAACAGTTGATTCAACATACAATGAAACCAATTGAAACAGAACGCATGATACATCATGAGTATCCCTAACAGAAAAATGTCTTCCAAGAGTCTCGACATGTCATAAATGTTTTTGTCCACATTCCATCAGAAATGAAACAGGTGCAAATCAAAAGCGAAATGTGGCAGCATAAGGGATTACAGCGATTCCAACAAGCAATTTTACAGATTTCTTCCAAGAATTTTAGCTCATACAGAGAAAAAAACATCAAATTACCTTCAAATTATGAATCTAGAATCAATCCAAGCGGTGGGTGTAGTCTCTGCTTGTTCACCACAGCATCCGGAGGTAATCCATAGCGTTTCGCCCTCGAGGTTTGATTAGATTTTCTTTTTCCAGAGATTCACGGTTTCCTTCGATTCGATTCGAACACAAAACAAAAGTTGAATATCGATTCTTGTCGTGTTTACTTTTACTTTTTTCGGTTTTCACTCGAGACACTCTTCGATCTAGTAGGCATAAGGCCGTAATTCCATTTACACGAAAAAAAAGGTGGCCTAGCGCTGCCCGCCTGCTTTGTGTATCCTATTTTCCCGTATTCTCACTTCTCGGAAATGGCACTTCCACGAAACTCGACAGACTGCTGCACACCGCCGTTCTTTTTCCCACTTCCGTCGTCGCGAATTCGATCATGGAATTGACGACCGCGACCGGAAGTCACTCGTACTGCTGCTTTCTGTCGTTCGATGGCTTTAACCGGGCGCGCTCGCGATCGCGATCAATTTCCAGGAATCATTCAAAATCTTGTCGATCGTCGCAGCCTGCCGCGATGGAGGAAAAAACACGATTTTTTCGACGGGCCAACATAAAATTTTCTTCCCTGTGGACGGGTATTCTGGGGTGTGCGTTTTCTTCTTCTCCTGGATGATGTTGGGTTGTTCTGTCGTCACGTACACAAACACGGGAACGCGCGCGCATACGGGGACCGTGTCGGGAGGGCCTGCTTATGCTACGGGTTCAGGGAATTTCGTATGGTTCGAGGGTACAAACACAGCGAACCGAGCGCAACGCGAGGAGTCCCTTCTTCCCGTCCACGGTAAGGGCCAAATCCGGGAGGGCGACACAACGTAAGTACAAACACTACCGAGAACGCGGACACTCCAGCCAGCAGCCGCCCTTCACGTCCTCTATCGACCAGCTCGCGCTTCGTTGGTGCACCGTTGTTCCTTTACGCACACATACGGTCGGCGGACCTTCATCCAGCAAATCTCTCAGAAATGACGATGATTTCCCTGAGGGAACACACCTCTTTCACCCCGTGATTCCCGCTATGCTCCCTATGTTTTCTATGCTCTTATATAATAGCCATCAGAGAGGGCCGCGCGCTGATATGTTGCAGCAGCAGCATAAAATCATTCAAACGAATACATCCAAAACGCGCGCCGAGTGCCCTAACCAGCCAGCGAGACGAAGCAGGCGACGACGACGGCGAATGAGTATCAAATTCACTGAAAATTTCCGAGTTGAAACGATTGCCTGACACTCACTATCAATCTCCCACACTCTCTTCTTGATGTTGATATTGATGCGGTTGTTGTTGTTGTTGCTGTTAATATTATTCTTCTTCACACATAAACGATACACACTCACACTAGCTAGTGGGCAGTACTGTAGCTACTGAAGACAAACGGCGAGGGCGCGGGTCCCATTCATCAATCGACGAGAAGATAAAACTGATCGATATTACTCTTTGAACATCACTGACTGACAATCACTCAGGCAGAACAATAGACAAATGACAACGATAGTGGAAGCGTCTGGTGGTACACACACATACACCGCGAATCAGTCGCGCACTTTGATTGATAAATTTCCTCAATTTCGCATCGATTTTCCTCCTTTCATCGCCCAAAATCTAACAATGGCTTTCATTCCCCCACAGGAAGGAGTGTCTTCTCACTAATAACAATAAAGCGCGCGCAAAAACCCGACGGTCACACACGGTTGTACAACTGTCGTCCCTTCGGAGGTTCAAGGCGGACTGGATTTTAAAAGCCCAGACTCAAACACACTGGCACCAGTATCACAGTCAATGTAGAACCTCTGTTCGATACATCAGGCCCCTGAAGCTGAACGAACGAACACACCAAACAGCGAGAATGCACTCTCGAGCACGCGAGAGAGCGAGTTCCGAGTCCAGAACTAACCACTCACGCTCACCACCACCCAACTGTCGCGACGGAATAGTCGTGTCAGTTCGGGTGGTCGACAACGAGCGCCGGTAGCATAGATGCAGAAGCGCAGCAGCATAACCACCCACCTCCACCCAACCGACCACCCGATCCCAGGCGATCGGTTCGCAGAGAGGGATAGAACACATTGCACTCACACTCAAACACATCCGCGACAATGTTCGGTCGGTCGGGCGGTCGTCGGTCTATCTATGCTCGAAGCCAGCCGCACGGGTGATCGATTTTTATCGAGCGACGACGAGTGTTTTTCACTCGTTTTCGCTCTCGTCTCGTTTCGCTGGCGGATGGCACACAAACGCGCGCGAAGGAAGGTTTTTCTTGTTTTCATCTTTTTGCTTTGACGGTGCACAGTTGTTTAGAAATATGCATTGACTGTAAGAGTTGTTTCATTCTGCTTTTTGCTGTTTGTTGAAGATTGAAACTGCATTTTTGTTAAATTAGATGTACTAAGATGCTGATCGGGCCAATATAGCCGAAGCGATAAACGTACAAAAGGTTATGGGTCCGCTTCCCGGTCTACCTAGAATAGATTCTTTTAGATATTTGCAGAGATTTCTTCAGGAATGTCTCCATGTATTCCTTCAAAAATCTGCTAGAGATTGCTCCAATAATTCGATCTGTTGTTTCTTTTTCCAGGCATCCCGGCAGAAATTTATCCAGGAGTTCGTTAAAAAGCTCTCCTGGGATTTCCTAAGGATTTGCTCATGGGATTGTTTCCGGGATTCCTCCGAGAGGTTTCTTCAGGAATTCCTCTGGGTATTCCTTCTGTGACCCTTTCAGAAACAACTCCAGAGGTTATTTTAAAAATTCCTCCTAGTACTCCTTCAAGAATTCTTCTTGGGTTTTCTTCAAGAATTCCTCCAGTCATTCCCAACTAACAATTGCAAGTCACAAACAAGCAAGCTTGCTGAATTGTTACTTAATAATGGTAATGATAGCTGAACTAAAATTATGCTCTACACATTAGTGTTTAAATGATTTTTCAATTGAGAAAGTAGTCAATGTTCGACTTTCCTCATCGGTATCAACAATGATAAATTAAAACACTTTTTAAACGTTTAACAAGAAATTTATTCGACAAGCATTGATTCCTTAACAAAGGAGTTTAACAAAACATTTGTTTGCATCTTATTAAGCTGATGTATCGATAAGCATATGCTCCTGAACAATGTGCTTTTCACTTGTCAAATAAACGTCTTCAGCCCGTCATAGTTTGACTTGGAACTTTGCTCGGATTATGGGATAAATCATGGCTAAAACTGTTTAGACAACCAAGTTATTAAAGAATTAAAATGTTAAACAAATCACATAAAATAAAACAGAATAGAATTATGTTGTTTTACATTGAGTGCCAAGAGACGCAATTAACGTAAAAATGAGGCATTTATTTATTGTTATTAGTCTGTGACAAGATATCTTGTACTTTGGTTATTATATTATTTATCTTCCGCAGCAGTTCGATTGTACGAGACGCTTAGATCGATGCAATTTGACATTGCAGTGCTGTCGTGTTTATTGAATTTCGTTCCCACAGTCACCTAGATAACCAAACAGCAATCAGAAATCGACACATTTCAAGTATCCCTAAACAACCTTATGCACTATTTTTTGAACATAATATCGAGATTCCACGACAAAAGCATAAATAAAAAAAATGGCCTAACGGATCTTCGACTAAGCATGAGTAGATTACCTGAACAGATGCTGTGAATGCACCATGTCCAAGACCATACCGCACCACATATTGTCATACATTTTTAAAGATCGATATTTAATAATAAAAATAAAAACATATTCAGATCATATTCGTCCGGAAACAATATCTTCAATAAGGACTATGGTAACGATCATGAAATATCTAATTAATATTTCTGTATAGATTAACGCGCACTGCGGAAGACGATAAACCATGCTGGCGCACGGCAGCGGAGAGACTGACTGCATCAATCAGCACGCATTATTAATCGTGCGCCACTCGTGTGCGCACGATGTTGGTGAAGTGCAAATGGATATTAGAGGATCTACCACATCCCCTTTTCTCTGGAAATGAAGATTGTAATTTTGTATCCAATGTAATACCACTTTAGAATGTCGTTATATTCATTTATATAGACTAATTATTGGCTCTGCCTCTACTAATCCAATTGAAAATCAGTATTTTAACATAAATTACACAGTTAGTATTTTATTTCAGATGTCAATATTTTGCAAACTTTAACAATCAAGCATTATCCAACCATCCACCTTTTCTTACTCAGAAGTCAGTAATTTCCTCTTATCGGAATTCTATGCCTTTTCCGATTTATTTGAATGACATGCACATTTCTAATACGTAAATGAATTTAAACCTATTTCGTTATTTTTTTTCAAGCTTTGCTCTGAATGTTTTAACTTTGTACTATTGCGGCATTTGCGCCCATTCAGACTTGTCCCGAACTACTATCACACTTGAATCTCGCACAAGATTTCGCAGCACGAATATAACAAGGCTACATTTGAATGAGGTTGTTCTTGATTTTGACAGCCTAACAATAAAACTTACCCGTAAAATGGTCCTTTCGGACCATTGTAAGTTCTACGTTCTAAATTTAACTGTGATTCTCGCTCAATCTTATCGGGGAAATATATTGCAGCGAAATAATGACCAGTAAGGAATCATAATCCTTACGAAAATTCAAACATTCGTGAGAAATCCAATATATACAAACATAGCGTGTAGGGTTTTTATGCAGTTATTGGTTCACTGGCAACAACTTTTCTGACGGTGGTTATTCTTATGACTTAACAATAGTCTAATAACAAAATAAACAGCTTCCCAAACATATTTGAATTAAATCGCATAATTATCACCCTTCGCCTCTGAATATTTTTTTTTTATTTTTCAGTTCAGGCTACAAATGAGTTATTTAAGATCAACGGAAATCCAACACTTTCTAGGGCCTTAACAATTATTCAAATGCAGCCAATGATAAAAATAGAAATCATAATTACCGTCTATACAAGATTCATATACTATGAAGCACTTTATTTAGGCATATTGCCCTCCATCTCCATTGTACTTTAAAGCGGGATCAAATCTTAAATCACCTGTAATAAAAATTTATTATGGATATTATTTATTGAATGAGCTTGAAGCTAACAATATTGGTTTGTCTACCAGACGTTGACGTTTGCTGTTCTTTTGTTTGATTTAACAAATTTTTTTTTCTTCTGGCATTAGAAAAAGCTATATTTGTTCTAATAGTAGTGTTAAAACACAATATAGAATTAAGAAATATGACGGGACTCTGAAAAGTCATAGAATTTTCGAGCAGTTCAGGGCACGATAAACTTCAATGCAACAGCTAAGGCATACAAACAAATATCATCCTATTTAACCTCGGAAAAGGGTGTTGTAAATGATTCATACAACACCCCTGAATAATATTGTATTTTTTTTGTTGCTTTTATTAGTTGGACAACTAAAATAATAATACAGCTGGTCTAAGATGAGCAGAACGAAGCATCAGCGCATAACTGTAGATTTTTTTTCGTTTTCTTATTGAACTGCAGTGCTGTCACGATTTTTTTTAACCTGGGTATGTATACAATAACATGAAAGCCCTAATCGCTAAGTTCAAAATGAAGTCTCTTGAACGATGTTTTCTATCAATAATATATTTAGTCAAAAGCGTTAATACGTTTCGTTCTGCTTATTTTACTACTTCTCAAAGTTTTGTATAGGAAACAATCAACAGATTTATTCATTTATTTATAACTGAATCAATTCATCCAATTTTCTAATGCATTATACTATCAACACATCGTATTCTCGCTTTTTTTTTTGCTGTAAACTGTTGTAACAAGTGATTTTTTTACTGGTATTTCCATGCTTCAAGCACTCTCGTTGACTATTTAAAAGAATGCTAACAAATAATAAATATCAAAGTCTCTTACTAAATATCTTTCCCATTCACTCCGGGTAAAACCAACCACGCAATAAACTGTCATGACATTTTGCTTTGTTTTTTGGGCTATATTCTCTTGCATTATATCTCCTATTCCTTAAAGATCACTGTCAATGATAGAGCACTTCTCTCAATTACAATAAACTAATCATCAAATGGGTCTTTTATAGTATTATTAGGGAGTTTCACATAACAGCGTAAACCGCTGATTATTATTATCCTTATCAAACGTCGCGATCACCGAGGAAAACTAGGACTTTTTCATTTGCAATTTAATGAAACATTCCAATAATCAGGTAATCATGGCTTGATGAATCCTCTAAATATTTAAGTTGTCAATGGCATTAACGTAACTATTTTATTAAGGTAAAAACTGCATATAACAAACATTATTCAGCTTTAAGCTCGACTTACAGAAAAACTTTGACTTGTATAATTCAGGGATCACTTATCGCTTCGTCCGTTGGATGTATTTTAGATCATAACTGAAATCATTCAAAGACAACATGACTTTTTTTTGTGTCTATTGTTGTGAGAACGTTTTAATATCTTTAAATAAAACACTCATGTATTAAATTTTGGATAACAACACGACTCCTTCATTTTTTTTTATAATGACTTCTCTATTGATTCATCTCATCTATAATATGTATTGTGCATACACATAACTGGAAGCAGGTACGACATATAACCGACACAAAACTCTGCTTGCTGTTCATGCATCACCTTTTCAACCATTGATTAAAATACTCAGTAGCAGCTAAATTGACTACACAAAATACTCACATTTTTTCATGTTTGCTCACAACTACCGACAACTAGTGATTGCTCAACCAGGTACAGAGTTATTAGCATTGGGTGGCTAAGGTTTCGAGACGCCGTTTTTTTAGTTATTCATTACCATTTTTTGCAACAAATTACTGCAGGTATTCCAAAGGATATTCTGTCTAGAGAATATTTCCTCTTACAATGTGAACATGGTGCAATCATCTGAAAAAAAAATCATTGTTTACTTTTATCACAAGGTACGCAGTTTTTCTCTTTAACCCTTTGGGGACGGATGGGTCATATGTGCCCAGCCGAGAAAATCGACCATCACAAACGTGTTCTAGATCAGCGAGGTTGCATCTGGAAAGGTGAAAATGCCGTCTCCAAAGGGTTAAATATCACGGTGCATATGACTGTAGTGCTTTGAACTGCAACATCAATAATTGCATCAACTTATCGTGAATCACGTCGCTGTGCCTTGAAATGATTCACAAAGCATATCATTACGCTGCCTCGTATCACTTCAAAGTTATCAACCCATCACAATATTTCCAAAAGCACTTTGTTTCGACACCTACCTGAGGTCGACATCTTCTCATTGGCAATTTCGCATCAACAGTTAAACTATCATTGACTTTTTGATTCACTGGAGATAAAAAAAATATGGTCAAAAATATGGAGCCGCGAAATCTCCGCGAAATTCACAATGCCCGTCCGCGAAATTTAAAAAAAAATTGCCGCGAAATTTAAAAAAAAATTGCCGCGAATTTCCATTGTCCCTAGTAATCTTGGTAATCAATAACTAATCAAGGTAATCACAAGTAATCATGGTAATCAGAAGTAATCTGTAGTACTCTTGAGTAATCAATAGTAATTTTGGTAATCACTAAGTAATCATAGTAATCACAGTAATCAATGAGTAATCAGAGTAATTTCTTTAGTAGTGACAGGTCATCATTTTAGTTGGAAACCCCTTGGGTCATGAGTTCGCTTCCCGGTCTACTCTTGGGTCTACCTAGAATGAAGGGAACCATGGACGTAGCCAGAGCTAGGATTCCCATATAAATTTGATCAGAGATTCTTTTAGATATTTCCTCATATATTCCTTCAAAAATCTGCTAGAGATTGCTCCAATAATTCGAACTGGGTCTCCAGTTAGTCTAGTGGTTAAGGCTATGGATCGCCAATCCGGAGACGGCGGGTTCGATTCCCGTTCCGGTCGGAAAAAATTTCCTCCAGTAATTCTTTCAGAAACTCCTCCAAGTTTAATCTAAGACTTTCTTCAGGAATTGTTTAGAAATAACATTAGGAATTCTTCTTGGGATCGCTTCCCGGAGTCCTCCTGTCACCCCAGAGATTCCTTCAGGAACTGCTACAGAGATTCCTCCAGGTGTTCCTCCACGAACTCGTGTTAAGATTTCTCCATGATTTCCCCAGAAATTCTTTCTGCGATTTCTTCAGTACTTCCTCCTGAGATTTCTTCAGAAATTCTTCCTAGGGACAGGAATGGGAACACTCACTTGCATAAAGTTACACTCACTTAGTATTTTCTCAGTTCAGAAGTGTGCAATCTAGAAATAATATATGGACGACTTTTGCCTTGTGGTTTTATCCAAAACTTTTCCGAATAGAGTAGGGGTCGCACACGAATCCCAAAGTCGTAACAGAGCTGTGAAAGCGACTCTCCACGAGGTGAGTGTAATTTACATTCACCTCGTGGAGTGTTGCCTTCGCAGCTCCCTCACGACTTCAGTATACGTGTGCGACCCCTACTTTATTCGGCAAAGTTTTAGACAAAACCACAAAGCAAAAGTCGTCCATATATCGTTTTTTGACTGCACGCTCCTGAGCTGAGAAAACTGCAAGTGAGTGTAACTCTTTGCAAGTGAGTGTTCCCATCCTTGCCTACACTGAAATAAATTTTGTTGTCGTTTCCACCGAATCCATGGTAGAATTAAGAACTGTACCAACAATTTTCAACCGAATGCAAAATTCTGTTAATTGTACTGAAACATTGTCAATATTACCATGCGTGTATTACTGTTGACTAAAAACATTCTTGGTTCTACTATTTGGGCATTGTAATTTCGACCATGTAGACTTGAATGTTGCGCGTCTTAGATAAACATGGTCAAAAATACAATGTCAAAATAGTAACATCAAGAATGTTTTTAGTCAATGGTACTTCACGCATGGTAATATTGACAATGTTTCAGTACAATTAACAGAATTTTGCATTCGGTTGAAAATTGTTGGTACAGTTCTTAATTTTACCATGGATTCGGTGGAAACAACAACAAAATTTATTTCAGTGTAGGGATTCCTAGGAATTCTTCGTCTAGGGATTCCTTCAAGAATTCATCAAGGGGATTCTCCTTTCCTTCGAGAGTTATTTCTCTGGAAGTTCCTGCAGGGATTCCCTTAAGATTTTTCAGGAATTTCTGCAGGGATTTCTATAGAAATTCCTCTAGAGATTCCTCCAATAGATCTTCTAGGGACTCCTCCAGGATTGCTTCAGGAATGCCTCCAGAAACTCACCTAAAAAATCTTCCAGGAACTTATCTAGCAATTCCTCCAGGGTTCCTCCAGAGATTCCTACAGAAATTGCTACAGGGGTTCTTCCAGGAACATCTCCACGATTTTCTTCATGGATTCCTTCAGAATTTCCCCCAAGGATTCCTCCAGGAATTCTTCCAGAAATTACTCTAAGAATTTCACCAATAATTCCTCCAGAAATCACTCTAAGAATTCTTTTATTAATTTCTTTTGCAATTTATTCCAAAATTTCTCCTGGGATTCCTTCCAGAACTCTTATAGGAATACCTCCCAGAATTCCTCTTGAAATTAATCCAGGGTTTGCTCCAGGAATTCTTCCAGAAATTTCATCAGGAACTCATCCAGGAATTTTGACAGGGATTCCTCCAGGTATTCCTTTCAGAAATTCTTCCAGGGATTCCTCAAGGAATTCTTTCAGGAATTGTACCAGGAATTTTGACAGGGATTCCATCTGGAATTTGTCCAGAAGTTCTTCCAGGCATTCCTCCCGAGATTCCTCCAGGAATTACTTCAGAAATCCCTCTAGGAAGTCCTGCCGAAATTCCTCTAGGAATTCTTCCTCACGAGAATTCTTCCAAAATTTCTTCAGGAATTTCTCGTAGAATTTCCCTAGGGATTCCTCCAGGAATTCCTCCACTAATTCCTCCAGGAGTTCTTCCAGGGGTTGCTCCAGGTATTTATCCAGGAATTTCTCCAGAGATCCCTTCAGGTTTTCTCTAGACATTCCTGCAGGAATTCCTAGAGGAATTTCTACAGGAAGTCCTCCAGAAGTTCATCCAATAATTCCTCCAGGAATTTCGTCAGGGATTGCTCCGGGAATACTTCGAGGGATGATGGATTCAGAAAATCCAAAATAAAACGAAAGTCGTGAACTTCTTTCAACGACCAAAGCTTTTGAAGTACAATTTAGCACTGATTTCGAAACCGTGCTTCAAAAAATTTTAAGTAGAGCGATTTTTGAGTTTTAGCTCAATATCAAGTTTTACAACTTTTAAAAATATGGAATTTACTAAACGGCAACGGTAACGGCAAAAATAATACCCAATGTGTATTCGGCCTAATGGACATTCGGCCTAATGACCTTCGGCCGAATGGCTAGACACCCTTGAAGTGGTTCACAGAAGAACTCGTGGAGGAATTCCTGAAGTACTTTTCAAATAAACTTCTCCTGAGAAGATCCAAAATGAATTCACAAAGAAAATTCTGGAGGAATACCTGGTTGAATTCCCAGAAAATTTCTTGGAGGATTTTCCAGAGGAGTTATTGAAAAAAAAATCCTCAAAGGAAGTCAATCACAGCCAAATTCTTGAAGGAATTCACTGAATGCAATCTTTATAGAAGTTCCTAGACGACTTCTGAAAGAATTCCTCGGAGAAATTCCCAGAGGAATCCTGGAGAGCTTTCAGAGAATTCCCCGAGAAGTTCCCACAACAATTCCTAGAACAATTCCTTGGGGAATACCAAGAAGAGTTCCTATAGGAGTTCATAGGGACATTTCTGGAAGGATTCACAGAGGCAATCCAGGCAAATATCATTGAGTGATTCCTGGGAAGCTTGTAGAGGAATTCATCGGAAAATCCAGAAGGGATATACACAAGAATTTTTAAGGGAATTCCGTCAAGAGGAATTTACAGAAGAATTCCTGTAGAAATTGATAAAAAATGTCTATAAATTCTTAAAGAAATTCCTGGTTAACTTTGCAGGGTAGTACCTGGATAAATTCCGAGAGGAAGTCCCAAAAGAATCCTAGAGAAATGCCAAGAAGATTTCTGGAAGAATTTATGGATATGAATTTATGGATAAAGCCCCTGAGGAATTCCTGGATTGATCCCTGCAGAAATCTTCAAAGGAATCCGCCGAAAAATTTCTGGATAAATTCCTAAAGAAATTTGTGAAGGAGCAATTTTACAGGAATTGCTGATTCTCCACTAGTTGGAAGAATCCCCAGAAGACTTCCTGGAGGGATCTCCAAAAGAATTCTCAAAGGTTTTCTCGGAACAATTTCCGAAGGAATCTCCAAAAGGAATTCCTGGAGAAGCAGAGCAATCACCAGAAAAGTTTCTTGAGATATTTCTAGACATATCTCTAAATAACTTCAGAAGAATTCCTGAAAAAAACCCCGGAAGAGCTCCTGCTGAAACTCCCAGAGGAATTTCTGTAGGAATTTCCAAAGGAATTGCTAGAGGGAATCCTGGAGTAATCGACAAAGAAATTTCTGAAAGAGTCGCTCGACCTGTTACTGGTGAAATCTCCACAAGAATTCCCGGAGCAATCTGTAAGGGGAAGTCCTGGAAGAATCTTAACAGGAGTTTCTGGAAAAATCCCCAGAAGAATTCCTGGATGAGTTCCCAGAGGAATGGATGGAAAATCCAAAATAGAATTCCTCGAAAAGTTTCCAGAGGAATTTTAGGGAAAAAATCGCTGAAGAATTGCTGGAATATTGTTCTGAAAATTCGTGGAGGATTTCTTTTCAATTTTTGTAAAGGATTCCTGAAATAATGACAAGATGATTTTTTAAAAAAAATCCAAGAGAAATTACCAAAGAAGGTGTAAGAATATCTGGAGAACTTCATATAGGAATTCTCAAAGAAATTCACGAAGTAATTCCTGAAAGAATACCTTCACAAATTCTCAGAAAAAAATCCAGGAGAAACCTCTATAGAGAAACTCATGAGATTCTAAGTGATACATTCGATATCTGTTCATGATTACTTGATTTCCATCCTTGAGATTGATTAATGAGCTGTCCATTTTTACTTTTGAAGTTCAAAATTCTTACCGTCATTCAGCAACGGAAATGAATGGCAATGCTTGGACATCAACTATGTTTATCATCCCAGCCAGCAATTTCGTTGCTATATCGAAATTGCAACTGAAATAGTCACACATATATAGCACCAAAGAAATCGTATTCAATGCACGAAACAGGCATATACATACTAAAGTGGAGGCCATATCGAAACATATATACGATTACTGCGATTCCATCCAACATAATTTACGATTTCTCGAAAAATTTCTACGATTTCGCCGATTTTATCCGTCTAAATATACGATTATGCATGATCTTATAACGATTGAGAGTACCAATATACGACTCAAGATTTTCAAATAAAAAAAAAACAAATGGTGTTTAGTGGGAATCGAACTTAGGTCCTTTGATTGAGAACTGCGCGTTATCTCTATTGGCTAAATTGCCAAGTTGAAAATAGAGAGTTCAAAGTGAATGGCATGAAATGAATAAAAATTAGCATGATACGGCGCGAGACATGTGGTGGGAGCGTTGTTGTTATGTATTGAGTGGCACCAAAAGTGGTGCCGTGCAAGAGGTCCGGAATTTACATCGTTGTTGGAATCTATACATCACTTATTGTAAGTCATCTGCTAGTATCAAAACCTATATATTTGGTTAAAATTATTGCTACCATGGTTGGAATGTGTCAACAACAACAACTGTAAAAATGAATATACGATTTCTACGATTTCATTCACTACGTATACGACGCAAGTGTGACGCAAACGATCAATATACAACATTGTTGGAGTTGTATACGATTTCACCGATTTTCATCAGACCTTTAGGTAGCAAGCTCGATTTAGCAGATTCATATACGATGTGAAGCGACGATTTCCACGATTCAAAGAAATCAGATTTACGACGCTAGCGAACTTGCAGCTTGACACTAAGAATGTATGTTTTTTTCACGATTCTATCCGATTTTGTGCGATCCTACCGATAGTATCTCGCACCTTTTATGATTGGAGACGACTATATGAAACAATATCGCAATTGAAATTTAATTTGGCATGAAATGCGATTTTACGTAATCATTTTCAACAAATATACATATTATTATACAATTCTGATTCAATGTATGAAAATATACGATTTTTTCCACACAATGATTTACGATATGTGGTTGGCTGGGATGTTCCAGGGTATAGCTTTGTTGTTACATTAAAAAAATCAGTAAAAGTTTCCATCATTTGTTTTGTTTGTCAGTTACCTTTTTCACTGGCGCGGTGTTTTGCGACGTATCGTAGACAGTTTACATAAAACCTCCGCATATTGTTCCGGTCCATGTATTCAACAATTAAAATATTTTGTTGTACGAATTTTCTAAAATGAGAAAACAAAGTAGCAAATTATTAAGGACATTGCTTGCCCGTGTAGCTACCGGCTTAGAATAGCACTACGGACCACCTGTTCCGGGGGTAAAAGTCCACCAAACAGGTAACCCCAATCCATGGTGTCAGGCGACCCGTACTGAGGGATGAATGGTTGAGGGGTTTTAAAAGATGCTCAATCTTTAACGGAGCCCGTAGCGTGGGTAGATCGCCTTTTTGGGGTGCGTTGCGGTGATAGATCTACCAAACCGAATGCTAGTGTCGTCCTATTTTTCAATTTTGGAATATGTGTTCTGGTATTTGAAGGCATTATAGTATTTAGTCCTTGCTACTGGTGTTGTGATGACTTCCAGTCTTTGAATAAAACTAAGTTTACCAACTTTACTTTGCATATAGTTAAAAACCTCACCATCTGAGGCTTAACTCAATGCAAAGGGAATCAAATTGGGTTAGGGATCCATGTATGTACTAACTCTTTGAAGACTGGAAAGTGCTAGTACGCAAGGAACATACTGGAATCCTTATTACTGAACACATGTTCCATTATTGGGATGGTATTGCTGATAATGTTAAAACCCGGGTCTTTTTACTGGGGAGAATTTAGCGGTAAACAAGGGTGATGCTAGGTTTCCGATGCATGGCCAATTATCAGTGCTCTTGTTTCGTTTTCTACAAGGAAGAAATTTTTAAGAAAGCAAAACAAAAACTGTATCAAAATCGATGCTTTATTGCCCTTCAATGGCAATTGAGTAATGCGACATGCACTACACTAAGGATACGGGTAATGTCACAATAGATCTAGGGCCCATATAGCCGAGGCGGTAAACGCACGGGTATTCAGCATGACCATGCTGAGGGTGACGGGTTCGATTCCCGGTCGGTCCAGGATCTTTTCGTAAAGGAAATTTCCTTGACTTCCTTGGGCATAGAGTATCTTCGTGCCTGCCACACGATATACGCATGCAAAATGGTCATTGCAGAGGAAGCTCTCAGTTAATAACTGTGGAAATGCTCATAGAACACTAAGCTGAGAAGCAGGCTTTGTCCCAGTGAGGACGTTACGCCAAGAAGAGAGAGAGACACAATAGATCTAAAAACTGGTCGCAGTGACAGACCCGAACAGGAATAAAAAAAAAATAAAAAAAGGACATTGCTGTTTACAATTTCACGATACAATAGAGAAGAAGATACTAAACGAAGAACCAAATTCAACGATAAAATCGGTTCGTGTCGCCTTAGGAGGACGAACGGATGAATTTCACCTGCGTCCATGTGTTGTTCATGCTTCCATCCATGCTTCATACCATATGAAAAAGCACAAATGCCAAAGCAAGCTGAATAACCGAAGAGATGAAAAATTGACGAAATAAACGGTAATCCAACTCTGCCCGGCCTGAGTCGTATGTGGTGTCAGCTAAATGGATAAGCGTTTCAAGGACTCAAGATACTTCTTTCCTGTTTGGCTTCGTCGTTGAACGGAGTTTTTTTTTCTCTCGTTTATGAAACTAAGCCGAAGGGCTGTTTATGCTGTTTATGCTTCGCTTTTTGGTTTGTTGAGGCTTCGGTTGATCGACGTTATTGGTGGATTGATGGATGAACGATTCGTTGAAAATAAATGGTGTTTTTCATCGAAAGCAAAAGAAAAGGCATCTGCGATGAGCAAATGAGGATTTGATAAAATGAGTAGGACCTCCAGGTCAGCAGCTAGGTATGCGACGATGGTGAAATCTTTACAAAACCTTTGCTGCTTCAGATGTAAAGTAATTTTGCCTCAACTCCACATTATCGAACTTTTAACAAATTCACGATGACCTTCAAATAGTCATTAATTATCTCTTGATTATCATTAACGAAAGATTTGTGATAAGCAATATATCGAACGATAACAACTGATAATATTATGTACAGCTTCGTGTCACTTAGCATGTATGTTTAAGCCTTACAAACAAAATACTGACAACTCTTGCTGCTCAAATCCTTTCTTCATTTTCGGTTGCCCACCTTTTTCCATCCGTACCAGAAAGATTATTTCCGTCGCCATCTGCTCCGTTGAATTTTGTTTCCATCAATTTAACGTCCTCTCCTCTTTAGCCGTATATATTGATCCTCCCGTAGGAAACTCCCACGATTCTTCAAACATAATAAAACCATTGCTTGCTGCAAGCACCATTCGTTCTGAAGAATTTTCATCCATTTCTTCTCCGTCCCCCTCAGGTTCATGCAATCTTTAATCCCGTCGTTCGGCGACCCAATTACACAGGAGAAAATCGATACTTTTCATTAGATGCAGTTGGCGGAAACCGGCATCATCGCATCGCTAGGATGGATTAGCACGATTACAAATTGCTGGAACTGAGTCCGGTGACGGTTGAACCGAAAACGATAAACTGGGCAATATTGGAATGGTACGGCATGGTTGATGTCTTGCAAGTGGTTCTATCGAATATCGTTTGGATGATTCACAACGCAACATTTTTTTGTCTCAAGAGCAAACTTATGTGTCTCCGAAGGATTTTGGGCCGCTGAATCCGAATCTGGGTTCAGATTTGCTCCAACACGTCACAATTATGAGCTATACCTCAATTTATAGGGCAAAATATGCGATTTTGGGCTTTTTTTGACTGCTAGCCATTAAGCATGGAAATATTTTTTTAAGCAATTAAAAGGTAAATTGGTCAATTTACATCTAAATTAACGACTCATGAAAAATATATCGTTTTACCTAATCAAATTCGATAGATTTAAGCATTTTATGTTAGTATGAAAACTTGCATGCAACTTTTGGAGGGTGACTTGTATGGGAAATATCGTACCTAACATAAATCGCTTAAAACTATCAAATTCGATTTGGTAAAACGAAATATTTTGCATGAGTCGTGAATTTAGATGTTAATTGACCAATTTACCTTTTGATTGCTTAAAAAAAATATTACCATGCTTAATGGCTTGCAGTCAAAATGCCAAAAATCGCATATTTTGCCCTATAAATTGAGGTATAGCTCAAAATTGTGACGTGTTGGAGCAAACCTGAGCCCGGATTCGGATTCAGCGGCCCAAAATCTGTCAGAGACACATAAGTTTGCTCTTGAGATAGTCCAAAAGCTAATTTTTGTTACGCTGTGTTATGAATACCCTAATAGAGATCTTCTATAAAAAACTGAGAACGATGCTTTGCATCATTACGATTTGGTGTATCATGGTTATAATACAAAAACTATTCGTCCTATAATAACGCACTAGAGCAGTTTTTCTAAAACTTCACTGCCAAATCGAGTATTTCTAATGAGCTCGGGGGATTGCAACCCATAGTTTGACTATTATTTGGATTTTTATTCGGCAATTTATTTATAAATTGTTTCGATTCTTTCCATAAACATTCCCCTAACAATTCCTTCTTTCGGTATCTTTTTTTAATTTCTTTTTTGCATTTCCCTTACAAAATTTCCAGTAATGCATTAAAAATTCCGTCAACTTCTTTGTGTGTGTGTGTTTTTTTTTAATTCCCTCGCCAATGTCCTAGGGTATTTAATTGGTAATTCCTTCGAATATTGCTTCGGCGATTTCTTTGAATATCCCTTTGGCGAAGGAATGGTTTTTTGGTAGTTCAATATGAATTTATTCAGGATTTTCTTTGGGAATTTCTATCTTCGGAAATTTATGTGTGAAGAATGAGTAAGTAAACTGAAATTTGCAAATAAAAAATAATTCAGAACACATTGAATTTTCAACGGCAATTTCTTTGATATTTGTTTGGGTAATTCCATTGAAAACATTTGCTGGAATTGCTGGAGGAATTCTTGAACTAATTTATTTCAGAAGGCATTCAAAATGGAATTGCGATTTCCAAAAACAAAAAGCCTACGGAATCTGAAAACGGAATTGCTAAATTTCCAAAGCAATTCTTATGGAAACAGTGACAGTGCAATCCGTAGGAATTAAAAAAAAAATCTGTTTAAGAAATTCTCAATGGAATTGCCGAGAGAGTTTCCGTAAAAGTTGCCCAAGAAATATACACAGAAACTGCCGAATATCTATGAGACTTGCTGAAAACATTCCTAAAATAAAATCGAAAAATGATTCCAGTGGATTTGTCGGAAATATTTCGATGGAAATGTCCGAAAGAATTCACAAAGAAATTTCGGAAAGATCTCCCAATTCCGGGAAAAAAATCCCAAAAGAATTGCTCGAGGAATGAAAAAGTGATATCCGAAAGGTTTCCCATAGACAATGTCAGAGAAATTCCAAAAGGAATTGCAGAAAAACTCCTAAAAGGAATAACTGGAAGAAATTTTCAAGCGATTTGCAAAGCTATTTCCAAAAGAATCGCCAAATGATTCCTAAAAGAACTGCCGTAAAACTTCACAAAATTTCTCAGAAAAACTTCACAAATATTCTCAAAGAAACTATTGCAGAAACGTTCAAGAATATCACTGACAAATTCACGAAGAGATTGTCTGAAAAATTCATAGAAATTGCAGAAGGAATTCATGAACGAATTTTGTAAATTCCTCCTGTAAGAAATTTTCAAAGTGATTACCAAAAGATTCTCACAAGATTTTTCCGACGGAGTTCCGAAAGGCATTTATGCAGAAATTCCCAAAGGACTTACAGAAAATGTGCCCGATGAAAAGCTAAGTGGATTTTAAAAGAATTACCGGAGAAAATCTAAACAAATTTGCGAAGAAATTCCCAAAAGCTTTTCTGACTTAATAATTCTCGCCGGGATGAACCTGCCTACGGCAGAAAATCCCCGAATAAAGAGATAAAAAAAAAATAATAATTCTCAATGGGATTGCCGGACTATCGGAGGAATTGCTGCTTAAGATCCAGAAAATAAAATGGCCAAACAATTGCAAAGGAAATATTAAAAAAAAACATTTGAAATAGTTAAAAACAAATATTTGAGAATTTCCTATAATGATTGACAAAAAAAAAACAATACGAAACATCTTCCCAAGGGTTTTCTGATTAAATTGCTAAAAAAAGTTGTCATTTTTTTTTTCCTGAAATGACTGTCCAAGCAACTTCCAAATGAAATATCAAAGATTTTTCAAAGAATCTTTCAAGAAATATCCTGTTTATATGCTTCTGTGAAACCCCCAAAAGCAGTAGTCAAACTTCTCTGGAAGCTTTCAGCAGATTTTTCAGAAGCTTCAACTTTTCTTAAAGTTTTAGTAAGCTTTTCTAAATTCTTTTGAGGAAGCTTCTATCAGTTGGGAGCTTTTAGCACACTTCCCTGAAAGCTACATCTTTGAAGGCGTTCACTGCGCTTCACTGGAAAACTTTTTACAGGCTTGTTGTCTTTCAGGAAGTGCTCGGTTAGCTCCTCAGGATGAAGCTTCTTTATAAACTTTCAGCAAGTATCTCTGGAAGATGTTAGCATCACAGCGGGATGCCTTCATCGATCTTCTCTGGGAGCCCCTTCAAATTTCTCAAACAAACTTCGAAAGATTAGAGCCAACTTTTCTGAGAGCTTCCAAAAACTCCGAAAGCGTGAACCAATGTTTTTTTTTAGTTTTCAGCAATCTTTCAAATCGTATTTTGGAAGCTTTCATTGAACTATTCAAGAAGCTCCCAGCAAATTTCTTAAGAAACTTTCACCAAGCGTTTCTTGGAGGCTCCTAGAATGCTTCCTTTTATGCCTCTCAAATCTGCTAACTCTCTCTCTCTCTCTCTCTTCTTGGCGTAACGTCCTCATTGGGACAAAGCCTGCTTCTCAGCTTAGTGTTCTATGAGCACTTCCACAGTTATTAACTGAGAGCTTCCTCTGCCAAAGACCATTTTGCATGCGTATATCGTGTGGCAGGCACGAAGATACTCTATGCCCAAGGAAGTCCTTTACGAAAAGATCCTGGACCGACCGGGAATCGAACCCGTCACCCTCAGCATGGTCATGCTGAATACCCGTGCGCTTACCGCCTCGGCTATATGGGCCCTTAATCTGCTAGCTAGGTTTGTTTTTAAATGTTAACCATTTTCAAAATATATTTTAGATCTGATGATGGCTGAAAGACAGTAGGCCGAAACGTCATAAATCGTGTTTCAGTGTGTTTATAATCACCGAAAATATCAACAATTCCTAAATATATACAGTCAGCTAGGTTCTCTGAAAACTTCCATTAAGCTATTAAGTTATCCAGCAAGCATTGTAGGTAGCTCTCTGCAAGCTTTGTGTTTACTAAATTTTCTTGAAGCTTTCTACACTCATCCCTGGAGGTTTCCAGCAATCTTCTGGAGAAGTTTTCAAGGCCATTCTCTACAACGTTATCAAAACAAAGACGAGTTTTTGGGGGTGATGCAAAAACAATTTATTAGACGCGTTTCTTTTGCTATTTTGGCTGAAGTAAAAAAGGGAAAAAAATGTTTTTATTGAAATGATGAAATTGATTTCGCATATACGGAATTTATCAACGCTGAGCTGATGAGCCCTTGATAATGAGGAGCTGAAACTGCTATTGATCCAAGACAGTATAATAAATCGTATTTTCACAGAACAATAAATTATTCGCTAAATTTCCGAAAAGCGTTCCCTTCTGGAATTCCTGTGAGAATTCGATCTACATTTTTGGGGACTCTTTCTACTATTTGTATATTAATTCCTGCAATTTCTTTTGGAGTTTCTTTGTTTGGTGTTTCTTCAGCATTTCTTCTGAGAATATCTCTGGTAATTGATTTAGCAATTTCTTTTTGGGGAAATAAGTTAAAAAATTCAGAAAATACAAAAAAAAACTTCTGAAAAGACTTTAAATTAAAAAAAAACGAAAAATCGCAAAAAGAATTGCAATAATAATTGCCAAAAGCATTCTCGTAGAAATTGCTCAAATCAATTCCTAAAACTTATGCTGAAATAGTTTATAAGAAAAGAAGTCCTAAAGAAATTTTCAAAAAAATATCAAATTTATTTTACACATCAGTTTTCAAAGTAATTTCCAAAAGAATTTCGAAAGGAATTGCTGAAATAATTGCTGAATTATTTTTCCCAAAATATTTGGCAAAAAACTCCCAAAGAGATTTGAAACATTGCCTACGGAATTTCCAAAATATTAGCCGAATCAATTCACAAACGACCTGGCGAAGCAGTTTTGAAAGGAACTGCCGAAGATAAATAAATACTAAACAAATTTTCAAATGAATTGTCTGTGCCATTTTTGAAGAAATTCCCAAAAAGTTGCCTGCTCAAAGCATTTTACAAAGAAATTCCCGGTGAAATTTCCTTAACAAGAAACTCATAAATTCAAAAAAAAACATAAAAAGCAGAAGTAATTCTCAAAAGCATTACCGAAGAATTCACAATGAAATTTTACATTTTTTTTCTCATATGAGCTACAAAAGGAATTCGAAAAAGCATTGTCAAATAAATTTCCGAAATTACTACAAGAAGTTTTCAAAGGTTCTGCCGAATAAACTCAAAAGGACGTTTTCGAAAAAAAAGTCAAAATCATTTTCCAAAAAATACTCACAATGCAATCACAATAAATTACTAAAAGAATTTTCGGAGACAATCCTAGAACAGAACTAACAAATGTCTAACAAATTGTGAAGGATTAGCATTGGCAGTAGCAATAAGCAATTCGCACAAATTTTGTAAGTGTATACCAGGTACTACAGTCCTAGACCGCTGTTATGAGGATTGCCTTCTTCCCGTCCCAAGCAAAGCACAAAGATTTGGGACTAATCTTTGACTCTTAGACAAGTCTGGTGCAATCATCCAATGGTCGAGAACTGTGCTGGCCACGTCCTTGCGACAGCTGAGGGATGGGAAAGGAAGATTAGTTGGACACCAAAGAAAGGTATGTAGAGACCTCTTCGTCCTCTCTGGCCTAGGTATTGCTGTGTGCATTGATGATGCAAATGATGCACAAATGCGCTTCAATCGCGGTAACACAGTGTTACCAAAGACAACTTAGCAGCCATAGCCAATATCACCGCCAACCTAGGATTCAAAAGCCCCCGCTGACATCGGTTTACTCGTTAGAAAACTTACCGCATTTGGTGTTCGCGCATGTGATATTTGCGTTTTGAATGCACACAGCAATATCTCGGGAATTTGGGTGTTGTTAGAGGAAGGGTAAACTCCAAAGGATGCGTTTGGTAAACGTTCAGGCGCACACAAATATTATTTGGTTATGTTGAGACAGCTATGTCTAACAAAGGATTGACCAAAAAATAAATAAAAGTGGCCAAAGGCATTTTCGAATCAAGTTCCAAAGAGATTTTCGAGAAAATTCACAAAGAAATTATTGAACGGATTTTCTAAGGAATCGTGGAGAGAATTTCCATATAAATTACTGGAAGAATTCTCAAAAGAATAATCAAAAGAATTCGAAAGAGTTAACATAAAAATATGGAAGGAATTCTCACAGTAATTGTCATAGAATTTTCAAAATCTCAAATTGAACGAATATTTTCTTGTTCTTTCAAGTGATGAAATAGTTAATTAGGCATGTCCACTTTCCAAAAATGTTTTTTTGATCCTCAACTCCACCCTATGTTTTGTTTAGTATCTAAAAAGAACTCACTGGTCGAAGTCAAAATTGAAATTGTTAAGTTTATGAATCGTATTTCTAAAGTTCTTCATTCCGGGAGCAGCGTAACTTCCTCTAACTAACCGGTCACGTACACCGCATGGCTTGCCCCACACATACGTGCTGTGGTCCGTCACGAGCATAATCATCACCACCCGTCGTCGTCGTCGTCATCGAGAGCAACGAAAGAACTCTCGCAGCTCAACATAGGTAGACGTGTTTTAGATGGATGTTGAATAAGTAGCATATCTACAGAGCATACATATCAACATCTACACAAATGCAGCGTCATCACTGCCAACGGGAGGCGCAGCCAAACAACGCAGTGGCCAAGTCGAATATCTAGCGGAGTTTTCGAGTTTCATCGTCCACCTTCTTTTTTGTGGCCCTTCTGGCTCCTCTCGTGCTTGGTGTGGATCCACCTCTACAAAGTTCAAGTGAAAATAGTACATAATATATGTATCTCTCTGTTCTGTATGTTCAAGGGAACACGGGAGCGTAGGAAGGAGCATTACAATTCGATTTGTTCCCATATGGGAATCATCATGACGGTGCTTAATGTTGGCTGGGCCAGGGTGATTTATTAGAATGGAATTCGATACGATGAATGGAACAGGAAATAGTGAATCTATTTGACACAGTCATCAGTGATTCCAAGTACTGTTTGGATTGGATTTTCACATCCAAAATTTAACATTGAGATAAATATTGAATAAGGTGCAATCTTTGATTTTTATGAGCGTTCTTATGACATGATACCCGAGGAAAGTCCGAAAACAAATAGATAGCAAATAGAAAGCATTATGCATATTGTAGCTCGCACATTTGGGATGATTGCGGAAAACTGCATTCGACTAAAGATTGAAACCAGGTGAATCGGGCTCTAGGGAAGAATTACCGCACCAGCAATCTCGAATTTTTATCGGCGGTGCGGTGATGAAATCGAGGCGGTTGAAGAATTCGTGTACCGCCGACAACGACACCAGCAGCGAGTTCGCCGTCACTCGAAGTTAACTATCTACAAAACGCTGATTAGACCGATAATCCTCTATGGGTACGAAACATGAACTCTACCTGCAGAGGATCAACGCGCCTTTGAAGTTTTCGAAAAGAAGGTGTTGCGTATCATCTACGGCGGAGTGCAGATGGAAGACGACTTGGAGAAGGCGAATGAACCACGAGCTGCTTCAGCTGCTAAGAGAACCAATCATCGTCCATACCGCGAAAATCGGGAGGCTACGATGGGTGGGTCACGTCATCAGGATATCGGATAGCAACCCGACTAAAATGGTTCTCGAGAGCCATCCGACCGGTACAAGAAGACGTGGAGCGCTGCGAGCTAGGTGGGTCGACCAAGTGGAGAACGATCTGCGGACCCTACGCAGAGTGCGGAACTGGAGACAAACAGCCATGGACCGAGTAGAATGGAGACGACTCCTATATACAGCAGTGGACATTCAGGCCTCTTCGTTCAAGCCTACTGTACGAAGAAAGAAAACTTAACTCGATTTATACCACTAACCATTGGCGAGGCTAGGATTTTTTTCTATAAGAGGGCCCAGGGGGAGGGTCCTGATTTTAGATTACTTTTAAGCAAGCAGCATATGCAAATCAGCAGTTTTGAGGAATCAAAATGACTGTTCCTAGTTTCGTAACAAAATGACTGTTCCTAGTTTCGTAAACTAAATGAGTATGAACAATTCCTCCAGATTTTTTTCTATAGCTTGCTGCAGTGATTCCATGGATTCCTCCAAAGATTCCCTTGAAAATTCATCTAGGGATTTCTCCTGACATGTCTTCGGGGGTTTGCCCTGGGCTATCTTTAGAGGTTCCTTCAGTGATTGTTCCAGTGCATTTTTCGAGGTCTTCCTCAGGATTTTCTCCAGAGATATTTTGTTATTTCTGTAGTTATTCCTTCCGAGATTTCTCCAGGGATTTCTCCTCATATTTCTACTAGAATTTCGCTAGAGATTGCTCCAATAATTACATCTGGAATTATTCGAAGTATTTCTGCAGGAATGTCTACCAGAAATTCTGTCAGATAATTTCATTACAGATTATTCAAAACTTAATCTAGGAATTGCTTAAATATTTTGTACAAAAATCATTTAGGAGTCCATCAAAGTATTCCTTCAATAATGACGGCAGACATATTTTTTTTTCAGATTTTTTTTATTCAGGTATCCCTATAGAAATTCTTCGAGGAATTCGCTAAGAAATCTATCCTGAGATTCTCTAATAGGAAAATCCTTCTGTGATTCTTTTAGGAACAATTTCAGGGATTATTTTAAAAATGCCTCATCTTGGGGTGTCTTAAAAATTGTTTCCCGGAATTCTTTCTGAAACTTATCCAGAAATGAATCCAAGACTTCCTCCAGGAATTGTTTAAAGATTCCCTTAGGAATTCCTCTTGGGATTGCTTCCAAGATTCCTCTTGGGGTTTCTTCAGGATCTCCTTCAGCTATTCCTTCAGGAACTGCTACACAGATTCCTTCAAAAGTTCCTCTACGTACTCTTTTTTAGAAATCCCTCAGGACTTCTTGATTTTAGATTTCCTCAGGAATTTCAGCAATTTCTTTGGTACTTGCTCCAGGGATTTCTTTGGAAACTAGTTCTGCAATTCTATCAGGAATTTCTCCTCGTATTGCTTCACTAATTCTTCCGGAAATTTGTTCAGCAATTCATCCTGGCATTCCTCTAGAATTTCATCCAGGCGTATCTCCTGGGACTCCTCCAGAAATTCCACCAAGAATTCCTTCAGTAACTACTCCAGGTATTACTTCAAGCATTCCTCCACGAATTTCTCCAAAAATCGATCCAGGAATTTCTCCAAAAATCGATCCAGGAATTCCTTCGGAAATTCCAACAACAATTCCTCCAGGAATTTCTTCAGGAAATCCTGCAGGGATTCCTTCAGAAATCATTTCAGGAATTTCTTCAGAAATTCCACCATGAATTTTTCAGGAATTCCTCGGGGAATTCTTCCGGAGTTTTCTTTAACAATTTAACCAGGAATTCCTCCTCTAGAGATTCTCTCAGGAATTCCTTTAGGTACTTACCAGCAATTCCTTCAGGGATTCCTCTCAGGATTCTTCCAGAGATTCCTCCAGGATTCCCTCCTTCCTGGAATCCCTCAGAAATTCCTCTAGGAATTTCTTCTGATATTTCTCCAGAGATTCCTCTATGGATTTCTCCAGGAATTCATTCAGGGATTCCTTTAGGAATGCTTCCAGGGATTGTTCCACGGAATTTCCCAAGAGTTCCTCTAGAAGTTCCTCTAGGAATTCCTCCAAGGATTTTTTCAAGAATTTCTTCAATAGGTTTATTCAGAAATTTCTCCAGGGATTCCTCCCAGAATTCCTCTAGGAATGCTGTAGGGAATTTCTCCAGGGTTCCTGCAGGAATAAATTTGGGAATTTCTCCACTGATTCGTCCAGGAACTCCTCCAGGGATATCTCTAAGAATACATCTAGGGATTGCTCCAAGAATTCTTCCAGAGGTCCCTCCCAGAGTTCCTCTAGAGATTCCTCCAGGAATCCATCCAAGAATTGCTCCCGGCATTTGTCCTGAAATTTCTCCAGGGGTGCCTCCAGTTATGCCTTCAGAAACTCCTTCTGGGGTTTTTCAAAGAATTCCTCCATTGATTTTTCCAGGAATTGCACCAGATATACCTTCGGAAATTTCACCAACATCCAAGGATTCAACTAGGAATTTGCCCAGAAGTTAATCCAGGATTGCCGCCACAGATTCCTCTAGGAATTGCTTCAGAGATTTCTCCAAAAATTTCTCCAGGGATCTCTCCAAGAATACCTCTAGGGATTCCTCCAGGTTTTCCTCAAGAGATTTCTTTAGAAATTTCTCCAGGGATTCCTCCCATAATTGCTCTAAGGATTTCTCAGTGATTCTTCCTGATATGCTTTCAGAAACTCCTTCAGGGATTTCTACAGGATGTACTGCAGGCATACCTGCAGGAATTCCTCTATCTAGAGATTTCTCCAGGAATTCCTCCAGAAATTGCTCCGATAGTTCTTTCAGAGATTGCCCCATGAATTCCTATAGTGATTTCTTCTGCAATTCCTCTCGGGATATTTTCAAAAATTTATTCAGGGGCTAGGCCAGAGTTTTAGAAATCCGTCCATCATCTTTTCCGGGGAATCACCTAAGATTTTTTCCAGGATTACCTGATTATTTTGTGAATTATTTGAAGGATTCCTAGAGGAATTCCTCCGGTAATTTGTTTTGAAATTCTTTAAGATAATTTAAGAGGGATACAGAAGCCAGGAAATTCTTCAAGAAGTCATCCATGAATTCTTTCTCTTTGAGGAGTTCATCCACAGATTTATTCAGGAATCCATCTATGATATCCTTCCAGTATACCCCCTGCAGCTCCTGCAGAGGTGTTTGTTCAGAAATTCTTCCTGGGATTCTTTTACGGTCCCTGTGACTTACTTTAAACATCGGAAGGTTAGGTTCCACGTGTTCGGGGAGTTACTTACCCTGACGTCCTGTCCGTTCGATGGTCCGAGAAGTAAAGAGGCAGAGCCTACTTCGTGTGCATCGAAGTGCCTCTGTATTGATTGATGCACCAAGCGAAAAGAAGAAGAAGTTTTGACATCCAAGCGGTGTGCCGTCGATTAGATCCTCGTCGCTGATTGGTCGATGGATGTAAACGGCACACCGCTTGGATGTCAAAATTCTTCTTCTTACCGCTTGGTGCATCAATCAATACCAAACCGAAGAGCGAGAGAATGTGAGAGTGAGAGCCGATGATGGCTGTCTCTTGAGAGTATCATTATTCGCAGGGGTGGCAACAAGCGACATCCACGAGTGACACTGTACATAATAATAGGGTAGTCCATATCCTACATCTTCCCCTTTCCCCATAGAAAAAAAACTAGTTAAAGTATCTTCGGCCAGCTTTTTATCGCACATGCCCTTCAAACGTCTCATCCCGTCCTTGAGACATTCTGCTGAATATTTCGTGCTCAGTAATAGGGTCCATCAATCTACGCAAATGTGCATTGATATTGCGGACCATGGTTAGGTAGCATCGTGGGTCGTTTGTGATTAGTTTCAGCTTAGCAATGCAAACAATGTCTTGCAGCTAATCTCCCATGCACATGAAAAGATGCTTTGTGAGTTGGACCGGATCGTTGATTTTTGAGAGCGATGGTGCGATCTCGAATTTTTGCAAAAATGAAAACGATTCCACTCTTCCTGAAGCCTGCACGCAGAACTCGATGTACACAGCGCAACGAGTAACTTTCACGCAGCGACCGAAAAGACAAAAGAATTTTCACGCAGATTTGTGTAACACTGGATCAACACAAAAAATGTGCTGATCCGGTGTTACACAAATCTGCGTGAAAATTCTTTTGTATTTTCGGTCGCTGCGTGAAAGTTACTCGTGTGCTGTGTTGTTTCATTTAAGGGTGTGTTCGTAGGTACGTTCTTCGGAAATTGTGGGGGATTATCCAAACGGACGCCTGCGTATGAACAATTTTCCGCAGGCATGGAAGTTGAAGGCATCTCCATATAATATCAACCAATCTCTGGTTTACGCCCTTTTCCCTTCATAGGCAGATCGTCCTAGTTCATGGTATCAAGTTATTGGAACAACACCTCTTCTGTGGCTCCGACAGTGCCAGAATCAACGTCGTCCAGATACCCATCCTTAGGCTCTTAATAGTGATTCACTGAACCCACTGATGGAGCCAGTATGTACCCTCCCAGCCGACATTTTAATAAACATTACTCAACTCTTTTGTAAACAAGAAACAATTTGAAATAAAATCTACAAACTTTTGGAAAAATTGGCTGTATATATAACGATTGCTGGTACATATAGCAATCGTTATTGGATGTGGCTGTCTCAGCGCACTGGAGCTGTAGTCGCAACACGTAGCTCCAATAAAATAATGTAGCTGACACAGCTCACTGCAGCGTTCGGCACACTGGTCTGGCTGTCTCAGCGCGCTCATCAGCGGTCACACACACTATATGAATAATCAATATGGCTGACATAGCTCACATGTGCGGTTGACACAACACGCTGTTTTGTTGCAGTGACTGTCACAGCGCACTGAGCGGTTGTCACAACACGCTGTTTTGTTGCAGTGGCTGTCACAGCGCACTGAGCGGTTGTCACACACGCTGAATGATTGATGTGGCTGACACAGCTCACACGAGCGGTTGACTCAACACGCTATTTCGTTCCGGTGGTTGTCACAGCTCACTTAGCGATTATCACAACACGCTTTTCCGCGAAAGTCTAGTGGCTGTCGCAGCACACAATCCGATGACATAATACGATCATTTATCACACCTCGAGCTGTGTCGATTGGAACCTCAATATTTCGCACACTTCCACAAGCACCTCCAAGCAAATGAAAACACTTTTTTTTCTTCTAGTAATTAGCACTACTGTTCAAGATGGCCGGCATGTAATCGGCATCATGAAAACGGGACTTCTTCGACGATCCAACCAAATGAACTGAATCACATAATGAAAAGTTAATCGAATAATCACACATCTCTGGCACTTTCGAACGCAATTTCTTTAGCAATTCGTTTCTTTTCATATATTTTCATTAAATGGTCCACACAATTTTGAAAAATCGCTGGCAGAATCACCAAAATGTGGCGTCCCCTCTCCATTCTTCTGCAGGAAGCCGGAAGGTTAGGTTCTACGTGTTCGGGGAGCTACTTACTCTGACGTCCTGTCCGTTCGATGGTCCGAGAAGTAAAGAGGCAGAGCCTACTTCGTGTGCATCGAAGTGCCTCTGTATACCAAACCGAAGAGCGAGAGAATGTGAGAGTGAGAGCCGATGATGGCTGTCTCTTGAGAGTATCATTATTCGCAGGGGTGGCAACAAGCGACATCCACGAGTGACACTCACATTATCAGGGGTGTACATAATAATAGGGTAGTCCATATCCCACAAGAACCTATATGCTAGAAGCGCTTTCCGACATTAATCCACGAAATTTTGCAGTAACTCATCCAGGGTTTCCTCCCGGAATTTCTTAAAAAAAAATGCACCTCAAATTTCTCAAGAAATTCCTTCATGAAAATTCTACCAGACATTTTTTTTAATTGCATTTCAGCTATTCGTCCACGAGTTCCTTCAGGTGAATTCCAGGAAAGTTCTCCGGAAATACCCTCAAGAAATTCTTCAAGAATTTCTTTTTTTGTTTTCTTGTTTTTTTGTTTACCATGTATTTTTGACATTCGTTTATCGGGGTGACAGTTGAACACAAAGGAATTTGTTAAGCACCGATGACACTTGACGAAACTTTGTTAAGTTTTATTTATACTTTGTTTACACTGTCACCCCCATCGTGGTAAGTCGGCATGGATTGCCTTATAGGACGCCATCAGTGAAGTAGTAGATTGAAAGTAGTGAGCTGGATTTTTGTATGGTGGGATGATCAATTTTCCGTTTCTGCAATAAAATGGTGCACACAGTGTAGGTTTTATGATTTGATGCTGTTTGCAAAAGTTTGGGTAACTGTGTTGTTGAAGTTGCAAAATAGTTATTTATACAAAATTTTATACAATGTTTTTTTTCTTCATAATGCAACTCATTTGAGTTGCATAATGTTCATAACGCAACTCAAATGAGTTGCATTATGAACATTATATAATTATTTTTCATTATGCAACTCATTTCAGTTGCATAATGAACTAGTTTGGAAAAATTGACTGTTATGATACCAAAATGAGCTGCCTTAAACATAAATTCTGATACTGAATTGCATAAAATAAATAATACAACAACACAATAACCCAAACTTTTGCTCAAACAACATCAAATTAGTCAAGAAAACATAATACTCACGCTGTTTGCATCATTTCATTGCAGAAATGGAGAATTGGTCATCTCACCAAACAAAAATCCAGCTCGCAACTTTCTCTCTAGTACTTTAGTTTGTCGAGAGCTGCAAAGGCACCGACAGTGGATGATGTAGAAGTAAAAGTTATACAGCGCTCAAAAAGTTTAAAATCAAAACCAGAAATCTGGATAGTGAATCGTAAGAATAATCAAAAGATGGCCATAAGATTAGGGGAGAGATAAAACCGATCAAGAAAGGAAAAGAACAGCAGCGGATAGAGAAAGAGAATGAGGATCGCAAAAGGGGAATGAAAATAGAATCAGTGAAACTTAATGAGAGCAATATAGAGATAGAAAGAATAGCGTGACATGAATGAGCAGGAAAGGATGAATAATATGAGAAAGGAGGAAAAGATGAGAAGGATTATTGCAAGACATGGTAAACAATAATGGGAGTAGTGATGAGAGAGTAAAAGGAGCGGTAGCAGTGAATCAACATTCATCCATCGCGCAACAATAATGACAATGTCGCAACCTGAATAGCACAAAGATCGCGCACCACGAGTTTAGAGATTTTTAAGCCTTGCATTGTGATTTTCGAGCGGTAACTTCAAATCGGTAAACACTGCAACGCTGCTGAAGATGTATCATCAACAAGATTCGATTTTGGGTTAGTAATAATTGATTATTCAAGAGCTGAAAAATACGCAACAAATTCAGCTCCCGTTTTGTCTGCAACAAAAAATGTCGAGATCATGTCATTATCTGTTCCCATTTGGGATAAAGAGTAATCGCCGCGTCTGTTTTGTTGCTTGTTTTGTGCCTCTTTCGTCTGACACTTCTCTTCACTGAGCGATAGGAATGAATGAGAATCGAGGTTTGTGGAAAACTTTTCTGAAGTTTGGAGAGTAGTAACAAAAGAAATAAGCCAAGACGATGAATATTGCAATGAAAATCGGCAAGGCTACCTTCAGGCCAAGTGTACCAGTTATCGCCATAGTGGTTCCCTATTTGGCCATACTATATATTCATAAGATTCAAAAACTTTGCATCATCTCGAGTGTGTTTTGGGATACATTTTCAATTTGGCTAATAAAACACCCATAAATGGTTAAGGTTTGAAAACATTTCAAAAATTCACTATGGCCAAATAGGGAACCACAATGACGATAACTGCAACACTTAGCCTTCAATGAAACGTGTGTAGAGAACATGAGAGGCGTAGTGGATAAAAAGTAGGGGGAGAGTATAGAAACAGTAGAGCAGAATTAGGATAGTATTAACGTGTGAAAGACGATAGGACAAGGATGAAGTAGTTCGGAGGATGATCGTCACAGTTATCGAGAGGGTAGAGATTATCTAGAAAGATATTCAGGAAGATAAGATGATAGGTGATAGGAGAATTCCGAGCTATAGAAGATCGTAAAGATGATCGAACAAGAGAAAATCGAAAAGTTCCAAGGATAGTACATAAGGACATAGTAGATTGACTGTTAGATAGGTAAATCGAAAGACGTCGAAGACATCGACCAAGCCGAAGGAGTAGCAGATTCACATTTGAAAAATTAAAGCTTGAAACGAGCTCACCAATTCATGCATACTTTTCTCCATTACTTGGTTGCCGGACTTGACATTAGATTTACAAAAATTGATTCACATGGGACAGACTCGCTTTGTACCGACTTCAAGATCATCAGGATTTATGCAGCCCATAAAAAAAACAATAAAATAGGAACAACGCCCCACGACTATGGATAAAACAGAGAGCAGCACATAAAAACGTCAAAAAATTTCATAACACGAAGATCCCACCCATCTACTAACCAATGGGATAATCCATCGGGGATAAAAAGTCGCCCATAAACAGATGCTAATAAAACTGTTGAGAGTTTGTCCTAATGCATGGAATGCAATGGAGCCACTGTCTGGAAAGTGCATCTTCGCTTTTAATGGTTCTGAAAAAATCAGTGTTCCTGAAGCTTGATGCGAAAGATAAGTTTCCTTGAAGGTGCATCTCAGAACAATGAGATTGTAGAATATTCAGTCATGATAACATTACAAAATAGTCACCGCCATTCAGGATAAGGAACTTTCTTCAAAAAGCTTTGAATAAGTTAATGTGAAAAGAGACAAAAGATTCATTCAAGTATTCATTGAGATTTTTTTGTGGTTTTCAGCTCTGCTCCAAATGTTCGATCTAGTCGATTTTATTGAAGTTTTTTGGCCAGGTATCAAAAGAAAATTAGCATCAAGACAAAGCGTAATTTCAAGTGTAATCCCGAACCAATATACATATCTTATGTTTTGAAAATATGTATTAGGACAATAAACCATTAACAGCTCCGATTCCCCTCAAACTGCAAAACACTCCATTGAATTATGCAACACCAACAATAGATCGGATGGTAGCATTGCTGCAAGTAAGCATACAGATACACCTCGTTGTTCATTATTGAATGATGGATTCGGATTATTAGCTTCGTTCGATTCCCATCATCAAACAGCCGCACACAATCAATCCCGTTTCGATTCGGCTCGTCTTGCTCCCCGTCTGGTCTCGTCTCGTCTCGTTGTCGAGGAGTAGCCGTTCGCGTTTATTGTGTTGATGTTATTTATTATTAAATTAGAAACGCGTGCAGCAAACACCGCATTTAAAATCCACTCTTCATATTTTTTCAGTTACCTTTCTTGGCGGAAAGGTTCTGAATCGGGGATGGAGAATTAAAATCAATTAAAAAAAAATAAAGAATACGAAATTAAAAAAGATCAACCTCAAAAGTTCTTCAAGAAGTTTTTAAAGAAATTTCTACGTATAACAACTGCCAATGGATTTTCCAAAAGAATTGCGAAAAGCATTGGCCGAAGGAAATGGCAAAACAAATTTCCTAGGAAAGAAGTTTTTGAAAAAAAAACCAAAGGGAGTAAAGAATGAATTTTGGATAGAGGAGAGATTTTTACTTTTCATTTCAAAGAACGCGTAATGGCGCTTAAGTCTAGGCTTTGAGCCAGGGCATAAGGCAAACTTTCCTATGGCCCATCTCAGGAAGAAGAGCTTCAATAGAGTGGGGAATCGACGGAACGAATGGATCGACGAAGAGTGCAGAACGGTTTTGGAGGAGAAGAACGCAGCGAGGGCGGTAATGCTGCAGCAAGGAACTCGACAGAACGTGGAACGTTACAAACAGAAGCGGAAACAGCAGACCCGCCTCTTTCGGGAGAAAAAGCGCCACCTGGAAGAAGCGGAGTGTGAAGAAATGGAACTGCTGTGCCGTTCCCAAGAAACACGGACGTTCTAGCAGAAGCTCAACGCATCCCGCGACGGCTTCGTGCCGCGAGCCGAAATATGCAGGGATAAAGACGGAGGTCTCTTGACGGACGGACGTGAGATGATCGAAAGATGGACGCAGCACTTCGATCAGCACCAGAATGGCATGGAGAACGTAGGCACGGGAGCCCACGGCAACGGAGGAAACGACGACGCCAGTGCAGCGGAGGACGGAAATGAACCAACTCCCACGCTGAAGGAAGTTAAGGATGCCATTCACCAGCTCAAAACCAACAAAGCAGCTGGTAAGGATGGTATCGCAGCAGAACTCATCAAGATCGGCCCAGAAAAGTTGGCCATCTGTCTGCATCAGCTGATAGTCAGGATCTGGGAAACCGAACAGCTACCGCAGGAATGGAAGGAAGGGGTAATCTGCCCCGTTCACAAGAAAGGCGACCATTTGGAATGTGAGAACTTCAGGGCGAACCAGAAACGAATGAGTTCGTGGGAAGTTATCAAGCCGGCTTCATCGACGGCCGGTCGACAACGGACCAGATCTTTACCGTACGGCAAATCCTCCAGAAATGCCGTGAATACCAGGTCCCAACGCATCACCTATTCATCGTCTTCAAAGCGGCATACGACTGTATCGACCGCCCAGAGCTATGGAGAATCATGGACGAAAACGGCTTTCCTGGGAAGCTGACTAGACTGACTAAAGCAACGATGGACGGTGTGCAAAACTGCGTAAGGGTTTCGAGTGAACTATCCAGTTCATTCGAATCTCGCCGGGGACTGCGACAAGCTGATGAACTCTCATGCCTACTCTTCAACATCGCTCCCCAAGTAACAATTTCAATTCCTTATAGATTTGATTATTTTTATGGAAGCTTTATCACAGCATGACCAATTCATGGAACATTTGTAGTTGTTTTAATCAAGAGAAAACAATCTTCGTTCGTTTGCGGTTTTTAAGTTGTCTTCAAGTTAATTTTGAAATTCGCGCATAAAACAACTGAATTTACAAGAGCATTAAATCTTATAATAAGTTTTAAGGCGTATTTGAAGTTATTTTCAACACATAACATCAACATATTTTATTAAAAGTTTATTCAAGTGCATTTCATCTGACTAATCCTCCTTTAAAAACTTCTTGAAGCCTTTTATTCTTGAGGTAGAGCCATTACTCTGGAACAAGAACTATGCGAAATAATAATAAGACAACGAACTATTTTTCAATCCAAATAATGAATGTAACAAATTGGTTGAAAAACCGCGTTTCTATGCAAGTATAAACACATAAACATGTTTGCTCACTGATAATTTAGCCATTCTTGTGCTAAAAAGTAATCTTGTCAACGAAATAATGGTTTTACGGCCAATCAAAAATGCGAGTAGTTGGCTGCAGTCGTCCTGCCTTCAACCAGTTCCTCACACAGGCCACAGCTGTGCGAATCGAAAATGAAATGGGTACTTACTGTGACTCTGCTCAAGCTGATGCCAAATAGCGTAATTTTGGTAAGTTGCACTTTATTAATAATTGCAAAAATACAGGGAAACTAAATAGAATTGGCAAATATTGACGCGAAACACCGCGAAATGAACAGAGACAACTTTCTAGCATCGAAAACGTAAACAAACAATTGTCAAAGGCTGTTACTCTTGAATAAAACGAAAAAGTTTCATTTAAGACGAACAAATCTGCCTCAAGATCATAACTAGTAAAAACAATCTTCAATAAAGGCTGTAGCTTTCATGCAAGGTGACTTGGTTCCATCATTGTTATGAGGGGCTTTGGATTAAAAGTAATAACAATTGATGGCGGCTGCATGAGTTTTGTTCGCATGGAACGGCAGCCATGTTTAGATAGAATTGAAAAAGTGGCGTAGCCTTTTGTTTTTATAGGAAATTTATGTCTTCGTATATTAATGATTGATATTATTTTTGGAGCGCTTTGTTATTTTCGTATGTTTTGGCGGCATATCAACCGAAAAAGTGGGTATGGCACGGACAATTTTGATTCCCTGTCATCAATGATCTGTCAGACAATTTTAATGCTTTAGTCATTTCAATTTGATGAAAATTAGTTTGCAGTTCAATTAACATTTCATCCATGAAACAAAACTTGTTTGCATCTGCATAATGCTTAGGTAAAAGATTTAATTTATTATGCACTGTTGACACTTTTGAGAAAGACAGCTAAAAGATCAACATGCCTCAAGCTATTCTTGTTAAAGTTTCATGAAGTTCTTATAATCAATCATCAGTGCAAGTACATAAATACAACTAGTTTCAAAGCAGTCTTCAAAAGCAGCTTTGAAGATCTCTTGAAGAGTGGGCCAGATTAGTCTTATGGATGTTTTATGCCTATTTTATCTCAGATTTGCAGAACAAAGAGCTTTATTGCTAAGTTTTATTATTCTATCTTAGAAATTACTTCAGGATTGCCACAAAAGTATAATTGTTACTTGGGTCTGGAGGGTGTGATGTGACGAGCCGGGCTCAACAGCCGGGGAACGATTTTCATGGACATTATTGCTAGAACATTTGGAACGGTGGCAGAGCTGTACACCCGCCTGAAACGCGAAGCAGCAAAGGTCGGACTGGTGGTGAATGCCTCAAAAACAAAGTACATGCTGGTAGGCGGAACCGAAAACGACCGGATCCGTCTGGGTAGTAATGTTACGATAGACGGGGATACTTTCGAGGTGGTGGAGGAATTCGTCTACCTCGGATCCTTACTGACGGCTGACAACAATGAGAGCCGTGAAATTCGGAGGCGCATTATCAGCGGAAGTCGGGCCTACTACGGGCTCCAGAAGAAGCTGCGGTCTAAAAAGATTCACCCACGCACCAAATGCACCATGTACAAAACGCGAATAAGACCGGTGGTCCTCTACGGGCACGAGACATGGACCATGCTCGAGGAGGACCTGCAAGCACTCGAAGTTTTCGAGCGACGCGTGCTAAGGACGATCTTCGGCGGTGTGCAGGAGAACGGTGTGTGGCGCAGCAGGTCGCTGCACTTTACGGCGAACCCAGCATCCAGAAGGTGGCCAAATGCGGAAGGATACGGTGGGCAGGGCATGTTGCAAGAATGCCGAACAACAACCCTGCAAAGTTGGTGTATGCAACTGATCCGGTTGGCACAAGAAGGCGTGGAGCGCAGAGAGCACTATGGGCGGACCAGGTGGAGTGTGACCTGGCGAGCATTGGGCGCGACCGAGGATGGAGAGCGGCAGCCACGAACCGTGTATTGTGGCGTACTATTGTTGATTATGTCTTGTCTTAAATGTGATGTTGAACAAATAAATGTATGTATGTAAGCTAGAGGCTGGGAACGAAAAGCTAGCAACTAGATGATAAAGTTCAAAAAGCTATAAGTTAAAAATGAGAAGCTTAAGGTGAAACTGGAAGCATTTTCTCATTTTTTTGGTTTTTGATTTTTTATTCAACAACGAGGCAATATTTTCGAAATCGGTTTTCGTGCACATGTAGAGTATTGATCAAGGTATCTTCTGAATTTTTTTGAGGTGGAAAAAGTTTTCCATTTTTGCAGAAACCATTTTTTTGTGAAATTTTGTTCAAAAATGGTTTCTGCAATAACGAAAAACATTTTTCACTACAAAAAAAAATCAGAAGATACCTTGATCCATACTCTACATGTACACGAAAACCGATTTTGAAAATATTGCCTCGTTATTTAATAAAAAATCAAGAACCAAAAAGTGAGGAAATGCTTCCAGTTTCGCCTTCCTATATACTACAAGTCAGAAGTTACATAGAAGCTAAAGCAAGACGCTATAAGCTGCAAGTTTGAAACCAATAGCCTTGCGGCTTGTAGTTTGTAGCAACTAGTTTCTTGATTCTAATTTGTAGCTTTTGGCTTCTAGTGTTTAACTTTACCTACAATTCCAGCTTCTAGTTTTTTGTTACAATTTACTTCCTTTTTTCGTTTGGTTTCTAGTTGTTAATTATCAGTCTTTATTAGCGTGGGTCATCGGAATCGATTTCTCAGATCAAAGCTTTTTTGGTTTCATTTCAGGTCCTGAGTATCTGTGCAGAATTTGAGCACGATCGGTTACGTCTACACTTTGCGCATTGCAATTGAAATTTGTATGGGATTTTTTATGGGAAACATACTTTTTTGTATTTTCGTCATAAGTTGAAAAAGTTTGTCTGAAACTTTTTAACCGATGAAGTAAAATAATAGTCAGGAATGTTCTGGAAAACTTTGTCGAAGACGACAAAGCGATCCGATGCTTGTAAATGTAGAGGAAATACGTCTACTTCGGAACAAGATCTTCTTTATTATGACGACAAATATTATTTTACAATACATCAACGCCTACTACATAAACAAAGTTGTATTCAACAAACTGCATGCATGTGTTTAAGATTTTACACGTAAAGGAATAACAATAGCAACAAAATCATGCTGTTTCGGCAAGCAATGCCAACGCTATAACTATTATAATAGGCATCAGATCACTTCGTGGTCTTCGCCAAATTTTTTCAGGACACCCTAAGCTATGTTTTCACATCATCGGTTACATGGTTTTTGTAAAAATTGAGCTTCTTATGAGGGAAATGCAAAAAAGTACGTTTCCCATGTAAAATCCCATACAAACTTTAAACGCGTTGCGCAAAACGTAGACATAACCGATCGTGCCCAAATTTTAAACAGTCATTTGGGACCTGAAATGGAACCTTAAAAACTTTGATCTGATGGGATGCCATCAAATTTTCCATTTTTCCATATAACGGATGACCCACTCTTCTTGATTTTAGCTTCCTATTTTTAGTTTCTGATTCCTAGTTTTTGTCTCTCAGTTTTTCTTGATATAGCTTCGTGTTTCTAACTTACTTCTTTTAGTTCCTGGCTTATGCTTTTTTTTATTCCTTGTTGGGTAACTAAGTCTCTGCGACCAGTTGATAGATCTATGGTGACATATGCCCCATTTTTGTTTAGCTATGTCAAGTCGACGTATCGCCATTGGTATTGGTAATAATCAGACTTCGACTAGAAGCGGTATCCCAACACGGTGCCACACTTCGAATGAATTGAACCACCGTATTTGGGTTTGTTCTCCAAACATCAATAGACTTCTACTTTAAACTTCTTATTTTCAACTTTTAGCATCTATTGTTTGATCATTTAGCTTTTAGCTTTATGCTTCCAGCTTCTATTTTGTAGCTTACAGCTGCTTGCTTCTTTTTTAAGCTTGTAGCTTTTTGCTTCTATTTTCTTGTTTTAGCATTTTCTGGTTTTCTTGTTTTTAGCATTTTCTGGTTTAAAGCATTTAAGTTTGTGGTTTCTAATTTAAAGCTCAAATCTATTTGTTGCTTTCAACTTATAGCTTTTCAACTTTGTAACTAGCTGTGCCCGGAAAACTTTGTCTTGCCTATACTGCGTTTTTGACGTTTCAAGTCGAAGCCTCCCCGTTCAAAACATATGAGAAATCGATTTTTAAAAACTCCAAGTTTTTCCATGTTTATTTGTCTCATAAACCTTCCTTGGCTGAAAACTAACAGAACAAAACCAAGACGACGCAAATCGGTCCTTCCGTTCGCAAGTCGCGCGGTCCCACGTATGCCACTGCATTTATATATATTTTCAAAAAATCATATCTCAAAAACAAAACAACATACATTTCTGATTTTTTGATATGTTACGACAAATTTCCTGAATTTTCTGATAAAAATATAAAACCAGGGTACCTCTTTGGTCCTCTTAGTACTCTTTACATTTTAGCCCCTTTAACGTATTTTTCCTGAAAACTACAATTCAATAGCTTTCAAACAAAAAAAAAGTTTAAAATCGGTCAAATGGTTCAAAAGTTACGATTTTTTGAAAATTTTTAGTTTTGAAAAACCTTGATTTTTTGGACCACCCTATATGAAAATTGGTCACCCTAATGACGAAATAAAAAAATACGGGTCTAATTATTTCCGAAGAACTACAAGCCCACCAAGTTTCACGACAATCGGAGATGCACTATATCCCTTTCGTGACGGAGCGCAAAAAAGTGAAATTTCCATACAAATTGCTCAACTTTGGCTCTCCAGAACTCTTAGATTTCCCAAAAAAGCAACAATTATTTTTTTCTCATTTGAAAGTACTACTCTTTATCTTTCGATTTCTAGCTTTTTTAGTCACGTTTTTAGTCATTGCTCCCAATTTTGGTTTTAAGAATTCAGCTCCTGGTTTCTACTGATTTGCTACTAATTGTAATTGTAATTTATTTAGTATAAACGATACCCTGTTGGTATTACCATTTGCCAGGTCAAGGAAGCGACAATTATTTGATTGTTAACAGTTAGAAAACTAAACGTTACAGAGGTAATGATGATTTTGTTAATACTAACAATTATTCTAACAATTATTCTATAATGATTTATCGACCCCTAAGGGCGTTCTTGAAAGCAACAATAGAAGATTGTTGTTTTATTCCTAGCGGTAGTGTATTCCAGGCGATAGCGCCAGCCACGAGTGTGCTTTTCCTCTCTGATGTGGTGTGCCTTGGAATGATGAAGCTGTGGGTGCGTTCCTGTTGTCCTCTCAGACGCGCCAACTTGGTCAAATTATTGGGGGGGCAAAGCCTGGTTTTTCTGATTTTTTGTATGGGGAAATCGAAAAATCGTCAAATATTGGGGGGGGGGGGGGCGAAACCATGCTTGCCCCCCCTAAGTTGGCGTCTATGTGTCCTCTTCGTAGGTGGCGTTGAAGGTACTCGGGATGGTTGCCCAAATACCCTTGCCGCATGAAGCAGTGCATTCGGTGTTGATAATTGGTGTCTAGATCGTGACCCAGTATTGAATTACGAACGGCCGCTGTTGATTCTCTTCGACGCATATTGTAGACGAAGCGCACCGCCGCCTTGAAGCAACGGTTAAGCTGGTTTTTGTTAGCAGCAGACAGGGCAGGATAGTAAACAACGTCGCAGTATGTAAAAAACGGGATCAAAACTGCTTGTACGAGTTTCTTCTTAGTGAGGGTAGGTAGAACGGGACTGAATTTCCTGAAAATGTGCAGCGTTCCGAAGACCTTCGCCGTGACATCATTGACCTGAGCCGACCACCGAAGATTCTTGTCCATGTGTAAACCCAAATTGACGACTCTTTCAGCAACTTGTATGACTTCGGAGCAAAAAACGATTTCAGAGTTTGGGTGTACAGTGCCTTGCTTGCAGAAGATGATGGCTTGGGTTTTTTTCGGGTTTGGGAACAACTCATTCCGTTTCGCCCAATTCTCGATGGTCTTTAGGTCCGCGTTTACCATTTCAACAAGTTGATCAACATCCTCCTTGGGTCCTGACATGTAAATTTGCAGGTCATCCGCGTACAGCTGGTATTGGCATCTTAGACCTTCAGGAAGACTGTTAATATAAAAGCTGAACAAAAGGACACTTAGGCACGATCCTTGCGGTGTGCCGTCTGTAACGGGATAGGCAGCTGATGTTGCACTGGTAGTTTTTACGATTTGGGTTCGACGTGAAAGGAACGATGAAATCAGCTGACAGGCGTCCGGAGTGAAGTGGAACTCTTCGCGCAATTTCTGTCCTAATTTACGATGGCTCACGCAGTTGAATGCAAGCAAAAAATCAACTAGAACCATTACAGTGCATTTGCGCTGTCGAATCCACTGTAGATGTCGTGAGTAACCTTAGAAAGCGCTGTTGTTGTGCTGTGTCGCTTTCGGTATCCAGACTGGTTGATTGCTAGAAGCGGGGGATTCGAATTTTCGGTGTACTCCACTATTTGCGCGAGAAGAACCTTCTCCAAAACCTTGGAAATCGCAGGCAAAACAGAGATCGGCCGGAAGTCTTTCGAATGCTCAGGGCTAGCTTTTTTCGGGATTGGGATGACAACTCCTTTCTTCCATATGGTAGGGAACGCATTGCTGTCTATGATGGTATTGTAGACGTTCACCAGTGTTGGTAAAATGTGCGGGCATAGCATTTTTACGAAAGAGATTGGGATGCCATCAGTCCCGATGGCATTAGATTGGATTTCTGCAATTTTCATGGAAACTTCTAAACTGCTGGTGTGCTGAAAACTGAATCTGCCTTCGCCCTGCACGTTAGGCCTTTGTTCTTCCACGATTGTGGGACTTTGGACAGTCGTTTGGAGCTGCTGGTGACCATCACAGAAGAAACGATTTAGTTCGTTTGGGTCCATTTGTTCAGCTGACACAGTATTTTTGTTGTTGTGGATACCTTCCCGACGTAAGTTACTCCAGAGTTTGCGGGCTGGTAGATTTGGGGAGAAATACCGTTCGCTGTACCGCTTTTTCGACACAGAAATTAAGGATGTGGCTATGTCTCGCTTGCGGATGTAGTCACACCATTGGTCGTCGCCTCTTCTCCGATTGGGGTTGCGGGTGTAAAGAGTGTGAGCCAGATCACGGATGTAAATGGCTCGCTCGATGTCTGTCGTAACCCAGGGTGTTTTCCCGTTCCTAACCGTAATCTCTTTTTCTGGGGCATGCCTATTCATAAGGTTCTGCAGTCTTGTAGTAAGACACTCTGCCTTGACGTCGGCATCTCTGATGTCAGAGATGTTTTCGAAATTACTGTGCAGGAAGTCTGCTTGTAGATTGACTATGTTCACGGCACCTGACAGTAATACGTTGAGCTTCTTGCCTTCTGATGCGGACGTCGGAGATTAGGAAGACCGTCTCATGGTCTGAGATGCAGTTCGAGATCGCTTTAGCCGTGACGATTGATTGTGGACTGTCGGTCACAAGAAGATCGATGGTGGTGCTACTTACGTCTGTAATCCTTGTAGGGGAAGTAGGGAGAACTAACAGGTTGAAAGCGTCGTGTATTCGGTTCAGTGCAGCGTGGTTACCCACTGCTTGTGGAAGAGACACGTTAATATTGTAGTCGCCTAGTAGGAACAGTCGGTCAAAACCGAATCCCTGTATGTCGAACAGTAGTTTCTCATACTCCTGTGCAAAACGCTGATTGCCAGTGCAGGGATTATACACGATGGCAATGCCGATGTTGAGGTCGTTGATTCGGCTTCGCACGACGAGGAATTCAAACCGTTGTCCTATTGGTGCATTTGGATTCAAGGTGGACTTCAAGACCGGGATGGCCTTAATACCTTTTTTAACGTACAGACCAATTCCACCGCAAGACTTGCTGCCCCGGCCTCTTCCTGATGGCAGACAATGTTTGGTAAAATGGTAGGACGGTAGTCGCACAGGACCAGTGGGGCTAGTTGACTTCATTTTGGTTTCTGTTATACCAAAGAAATGGTACTGGTTTTTGTGAAGAGCAAGTTTCATGCCATCCATATGGCATTCTAGGCCACGAACGTTTAGGTGGCCGATTCGTAGGTTTGTATAGTTGTTTGGCATGACGTGACGTGACTAATACTGTGGAATCGTTAGCGCTTGGGTCTAGTTAGTTTTGCAGAGAAAATTCTGCGGATTCTGCGTCGAAGAATACAGAAGATTCATTGATGCTGGAACCGGCGTTGACTAGTGCTAGAAGATGAGTGGCATCTTCGACTAAGGTGTATTTCTGATGTCCAGGTAGACGAACCGACACACTGTCGTTTCGAACGTACACCGACTCGACTAGCTTGTTCTGCTTCATCCTTAGCGCCAGGTTCCGAATTCGAAAACTATCGATAGATAGCATTTCGTTAACGGTAAAGCGGTACTCTAGAGGAAGCCCTGATTTCAAGTTGCACAACTTGGCCTCCTTGTGCTTCTTGAAGTACATTTGGAGGACGTTCGTTTTGATGTCAACGCTATCGAAAACAACCAGGATGGTCGGCGTTATGGATCGGTCGGTCCATTTGGAAGGCTTCACGGCAAGACGGAAGCAGGAGGTTACGTGAGATATAGCGTCTGGAATACACAGGAAACTCAGAAAGTTTCCGACAATAGACCGAACGTTCTCGCCAGCTTGATGGGGTACCTTGTTGATGGAAATTCGATAGCTATTAACACTTTTGGAACAGATTTTGGCTAGCTTGACTCCTGCGTGAATCTGCTCGAGCTTGTGTGTGACATTATCACTATACATCGTCGCCTTGTTTTGTGTTTGTTGCACATTGGTGTGGATCTTATTTTGCAACCTGTCACACTGTTTTTTTAGATTGCTCTGCAAAGAGGCGAGCTCGGATTCGATCTTCTTGATATGCTCACTTAGCTCTTCTATTTGCTTTTCCACCTCCCTTGTGCTGGTGACGTTGTTGACAGTCGCCTTCGGGATCAAGCTACCTACCACCGTACATCGCTCACACAGATAAAGATAGCTGCTGATGTCGGCCAGCAGTGATTGAGTGACTCGTACACAAATGTTGTGGAACCACTTTTGACACGAATCGCAGCAAATCCACCCGATTCCCGCTTCTTTCATTTTCCTGCTTTCTTTCTGCGGACTGGTGGATCCTCTAGGCCGCAGGCTCCGCAAGTTTCTCCACTCATAACGGTGATACAACCACTACAGCGCTAACGATTCTAATAAGATTTAGTGTTGCATGTCACCACCGTTTTCAGCAATACTTCTTGTCCGTTTGGCAGCTCTGCCTGCCTCTTGCTGAATTTTCAGGAATTGAAACCCGATCACAAAAACGGATGGAATTCGCGACGACCGACGCCCGGGGGTAAACCCCCACCGGAAACGGGTCCACGGCACTTAACTTGTCCAAAGTAAGTTACTTCCGGGTATAAACGCGGGTAAAAAACCCAGAAAATGAAGAAAAATATCACCGCGAGAAAAACAACAACGCTTCCAAAGCAGCGGTGCCAAACCTAGCTATTCATCTTATTGTTAAAGTTTAAAGCTTCCAGCTACTATATGTTGCTTCTAGTTTTGTAGATTTATCTAGTTGTTTGAAATTTATAGTTTCTAGTATAGATAGTAGAGTAAACATAGATCCGCTAAGATGAATCCGTTGTATCCAAACGAACTGTCAAAATCTGTATCCAAACGAGCATGACGTCACGATTTGGACAACATCAATGGAACGCATGACGTCATATTCAATCGTCGCACTTTTGAAAATTACTACTTACACGCTTCAAACATTTTAGTCAGCGGTGTCCGCGGATCTATGTTTACTCTACTATCTATAGTTTCTAGCTTCATGATTCAAATTTATAACATTCAGTTCCTAATTGTTATCTTGAACATTCTAATTGCTTTTAGCTTTTTGTTATTAGATTTTAGCTTCTGGATTTTATTATTTAGAAATTGTTGCATAGTTTTTGGATTGTTTCTTTTAATATATAGCCTATCCTTTCAAACACCACACATGCCTCGACTGTTTTGGTTCTAGATTTTGACTTTTTATATCTAGATCGAAGCTCTCACCATTAAGCTTCTACTTTTTAGTTTCTGATTTCTAGTTTTGATCTCCCAAATTTCATCAATTAGGCTCTGGCTTCTCTTTTTTAGACAATAGATGCTAGATTAAAACTTCCAGTTTCTGGATGTTGGCTTCAAGCTTCTTATCTTGTAACTGGGCCATCTAGTTTCTAGATTCTAATGTGTAGTTTTCAAGCTCTAAATTTCATCTATCACAAGATAGATCCCAGAAGGTCCCAGAAACACCAAAAAATGGAAGGCATAAACTAAAAGCAAGAAGCTGCAAACAAGAAGCCTAAAGCTGTGAGCAAGGCAGAGTATACAAGTAACGTAACTCTAAAATTGGCCGTTTCGGATCCCCTCCCTCCCCTTGTAACCCCTTATCCATCTTAGGAACAAGTAGCTATAAAATGTAAAATGAGAGAGAGAAAATAGACAGAAGAAGAAGCCTAAAATTGTAAAGTATAAATTGGAAGTTAGAAGCGTGAAGTATAAAAAATAATTATAAACTAGTACCTATAAGACAAAAGCATGGATGTCCGAATGCCATTTGGCCGAATTATGATCAATAGAATTCAGAGGTAGTTTTACTAATATGATCATCAGAAATATTTCCTTCTTTTATTCATAGGCGGTTCTTACTAGTTTTGACATTCAGGGTGTTGCAACTGTCAAAATTTTATCAAAGATTTTCCTTCTTTAAATCATAGGTAGTTCTTTCGAGTTATACTGATGTGGGAAACAGTGGCATGGCCACTTAAGTGCATAATTCATTTTCGGCCAAACGGCATTCGGCCAAATGGCATTTGGCCAAATGACCCTTTCGGCCAAATGATCCGGAACTAAAGCATGAAATCAGATTTTAAAAGGTAAGCACTGAGTGTTAAAATTTGACTCTTAAAGATAGAAGCTAGAGCTGAAAATTCCAAAAAAAGCTAAAACGGTTCAATAAATCAGAAGCTGAAAGCTTGTGGTAAAAAGCAAGATGCTAAAAACTGTAAGTTACAAATAAGGAGCTGGAAGAATAAAGTTAATATCCAGAAGTTTGATACTAGAATCTAAAAGCTGTAAGATATAGATCCTAAAAGCCAAAAGCAAATGCATAGAAATTGCAAATTATAAGCTAATAGCTATAAGCTAAGAACTAGAAAAAAGAATCGAAAAGCTAATAAGTAGAAACCCGAAACTGAAAGCTACACTGTGATGCATAATTGATCGGGCATTTTCATACAAAATGGCAAAGTTTGAGTTGCTGTAACTATGGTTTGCTTTGATGGATTGAGCTCAATTTTTGACATCGAAACTACTATAGCAATCGTTGCAGTCGTTACAGGGAATTTTGCATATAACATTACTAATCTTTTCTTTTCTTTTAGGATATTTAACTTTGGTGTGCCATTGCCAAAAAAAACCGTTAAACTGAAAGTGATTCCGAAGTGTAAGATATTTTAATGTTATAGTTTTAAAGGACATAATTAATTGATAAACCGCACACCCACTTTACAGCATGTACCAAAAACGACACAAAAAGGGACAGTTACAGTTAGACAAAACAATTGACAAAATACGATAGTAATTATGTAAGTAACTGAGCAAATTTATGTTAAGACAAATTGTTCAAACCCCAAATACCAATTACAGTTTCCCCCTGAGGAAGACACTATACCCGTGTCGAAACGTCGGGTGAATAAAACAACTCGTTTTTTTAATCCCAAGACTGCGTAGCCGTTAATCAAGAGAGTCAACCATACAGTCGTATTTCAATAGCTAAAATATTTGTTTCCACTAGGTGAATAGATCACAGATTTTTTTATTCTTCTTCCCGTATTCACCCAAGCTTCAAAGGGCACGAGAAGCATCCTTCCTGTATAGGTAGATTCTCCGTGGGTGAAATATTCCCCCATCTGTTCACACTACTCAGTCAGTGCACCCAGTAGAACCATCGGTGTTGCACTGCAGGCACAGGGGTGGCCTGCCAGCAGTCGGATTACCCGGTGCGGTGGTGGTGTGGAAATTGAGTTTTTCCAGTCAAACCCCTCTCGCGCAAGCAAAATTGCACGCACACAGCCACACGCTTGAAGCCTGGGTTCCTGACAGCCCAGTAGTGCCAGTGGTGGATTCGACGATTTTCGCTTTGATGGAAAACTGACTGACTTTCCCCCTTTTGGTTTTCTTTGGACCGGCGCGCCGATGGCGGCGGTGGTGATGGTTCGAAAACGTTTCCAGAATAAATACCTTACACGAAGGGGATGATGGCAAGTTTTTCCCCCATGGTAAGCATTGAATGTCGACGAGAACGATAAGGACGATAGACTACTTCCTGCTCTTCGTTATCTTGTAAGTCGTTTTGTACACGGCAGTTTAAAGCTCGTAAAATTTCGATCGATTGTTTGGGACCATTCTAAGAGCGCGATTGCCAACAGGGTGTCGTTGGGATACAATTTATTGGCAGCTATATCCACACCTGAATTGGATGAATTATGTGTTTAAGATGTAGCAATGGGTAAGCAATTGGGTACTGCAGAGCAACTGATTGACATTTCATTACAAATAGGAAAACTTTGTGTGAACTTTTCGTCAAACATAGCATTTCGCAGGCGGCATTCAAAATGCTGATCACTCTGAAGTTCTCACATTCCAAATGGTCGTCTTTCTTGAGAATGGGACAAACTACCACTTCCTTCAACTTCTCCGGTAGCTGTTCGGTTTCCCAGATCCTGACTACCAACCGGTGCTGAAGTTGGCCAACTAATCTTAGTAGAAGTCAACTCCACTTCTTCGATCGATTCACCCTAGACGTCCAGCGTAATGTCGTCAGCAAAGCCAACGTTCTCCACCCACACCGGAAACTCTAACTTCAACACCTCATCGTACATGACACTTCATAACACCGGACCCAGGATGGAACCTTGCGGGACTCCTGAGGTTATGTGAAAGCACTTCCAACCCACCTCCGTGTTATAAACGAGTACTCGATTCTGGAAGTAACTTCCGAGGATCTTGAACAGGTACCCGGTTATCCTTAGACGCAGGAGCGCATCGACAATAGCTGACCAACTGGCGCAATTGAACGCGTTCCTTATACATTCAGACTCACTACTGCATAGAAGCGAATCCTCCTTCTCTTATGCTGAAGCGCTATCTCGGCGGTTCCTTCCGAAACCCGTACTGGCTACTCGAGGGAACATTTACACCCCCGGTGTGCCTCAACATTCTATTGAGGATGATCCCTGCCTTATCGATCAAGCATATTGGTCTACATGCCAACTGGACTCCGGGTGGTTTACCCGCTTTCCCGCTTTTGGCAATATAACCAGGCTCTGCCTCTTCCATACTTCTGAGAAAACTCCCTCGTCCAGGCATAGCAGACCTGAACATCTCGGGAGCCTCTGCAATAGCTACTTTTAAGCTCAGGTTCGGAACCCCGTTCGCCCTGGATGGTCTCGCCCAAGCATGGTCACATCGCACGCATGCGAGAGCACCGCTACCAGCTCATCGCCATCTAAACTAAGTAGGGTTTCGTTAAAAGTAAAGCGCTTCCTCAAATACCCCATCGTCGAAGTATGATGTCTTCCACCTGCGAGGGCTTGGCATTGGGCTAGCCGCCGCTTCCTCTACCGGTTGTAGTCGATACTGTAGCGAACCGCCAGGTGATCGCTGTGAGTGTAGCCATCTTCTACCCTCCAGTCCGAATTACTCGTTAGGCCAAGACTACAAAAAGTAACGTCAATAATCGAGTCCGCACCGTTCCGACTAAAGGTACTCTTGTGACCGACAGTAGCCAGGTATACATCTAGTTTGACCAGCATCTGTGTGAACTGCTCGATCGGCCACCGCGGAGGCGCACATGCTACAGAAGAAGACCCCGTTCACTTTGGCGACGATGAAGCCCTCGTGTTGGCTATGGGGCCAACTGCGCTGGTACTGAAGGGGTTGTTTTCCGCGATTATAATCACCGTCAATAAAAACACAGGAGTCTCGGTGTAGTAAACGGTAGATTATAATATTCCTGAGAAATAGCAATTGTATATATATGTTAAGTTAGTTTTAGTCTTTAAATTCACATTGATAGTATGTTTTTTAAGCATTTGAGTGTCTTGTGTGTCCATGCATGATTTCTGTCTGTACAATGTATGTTATCTGTCGACTTACGTTTAGTCCCCTACAGTCGGATCGTACACTTCGATGTCGGTCAAGTCAGCAATTCCGTGACTGTATAATTCAATAGTTTATATTAGAAAATAAGATAGCTATTGTAAAGAAATTTCATTGCATGTCTTCTTACCAAATTAGTTTTAGTTGTTGAAATTAGTTCGAACTATGCAGATAGGATAAGCTTTCATAGCACACAATTTTCTAGCTAGATTTAAGGACAATTCAATTAGATTTAAGTTAATTTAAATAATCATACTTTTACCTAGCCAGACGTTAAGCATTAGAACCTAAATTTATGATTAGAACCAATAGCTGTAAGCACTATATCAATAATTATTACACCACTGATCACTTTTGGGAGTTAAGCTAAGTTGTTTGTTTTGTTTTAATCCTCTTTCTACCTACATTTGACAGTCATTGTTGTTACCTGTCGTAGTGAGTGTGCGATAGTGTTCGGTGTTCAAGGTAGATTAGGAATAAGGTGCGGTGGCGGCGATAGCCTCGCCAACACCTCGTAAAAGTAGTAGACACCAACTCCTGAACGGGGTATTTACCCGTCGTCCATATCGTCACCTATTTGTTCACTGCAGCCTTCTTGAACCTTGGACCACCCGTTGGGTGCCTGTTGTTTACGGATTTCCCGCAGTACAAATCAGACAAATGGGTGGACTTGTGCAGCCATGTGCCTTATGACCTTCGGTGCCACATCTCCTACAAAGTTTTCTTCTGTCAGGGCCTTTGCAGTCCCATGACTTGTTCCTGGTTTCAGACCTCTGAAACAAACCTCCGTGGCTCGTGGAAGGTCAGATGGCATACTACCTTGATATTTCCCTACTTTAACGGACTTTTTTACGTCCGCTACAGATAGCTGTATCAAGGCTACCTGTGTCCCTGCCGGGCCCTTCCGTAGACGAACGGCGGCGGTGACCACCTGCACCTCGCACTGTTTCCGCACTGTCGCGATGAATTCTTCCGCTTCGGTGACCTCGTCTAGGTTTTTCACCGTCAGAGTCGCCTCTTGTGCAAGAGCCCTCAGCTCTCCCTCTTCGTCAAGGACCTCTTCCTCCAAACTTATGTAGGCTGAGCCCTTGCGTTCCTTATCGCACTTCAGCTCTTATATCATTTCACCCGTACGAGTACGTCTGATACTGTGCACGTCGGCTACCAGATTCACGAGCTTGGCGCGGCTTAGCATCGCCTTCAAGACGTCCGAGTACTTAGACTGCTCGAACATCTTTTTCATCCTCTCGGTCACTCATTCTTCGGCACGGGTCACTTGACACCTTGAATTGGGGTTAGCAGATCCTATCCTGGGCTGCCGTCCCTGCTGCGCGCCAGAGTTCCCGTCCACTACAGAATATCTGTTCAGCTCTTAGCACCAATATCCAAAGACGTTCCCTGTAGTCAGAATCAGCAACAGTTCTTGCTTGGCCTGACTCAGATAGTCTCTTCGGTAGCATCAGTTTGTGTCTTTCCGTCTTTGGCGAAATCCTGTCGTTGACCAATAATGGGGATGACTCCGGATTAGCAAGATCTGGAATGTTCTGGTTATCTGAGAGGCCAGAGCCATCGTGTTTATCGATGTAGACCACCAGCCTTGACAGAATGACCGTTCCAACAGTGGTCCCGGTGCTGTCCAGAAGTCAAATAGGGTTTGGGCAGTAGAACCAGTCTTTGCCTTTTCTACCTCTCCGGAAATTAGCCTCTGGCTAGGTACATCTGCGCATAGCAATTCTGAACCTGTCAGGGCTGGTCTCAATGGCCGTCTTTATGGCTACTTTCGGGATACCGTCCCGATCCTTGCTCAACTTAAGCGGCTTCTCTTGGTTAACGGCTACGCAGTCTTGGGATTTTAAAAACGAGCAATTAAGCGACTTCGCTATTACGATGAGCTCGTCATTCGTTACCGGGGCTATCTCACTTTGGATGGTTTTGCCATAGGGGACGGGGGCCATGGCCTTGTATCGTGGCGCGGGAACAGCATTTCCACGATCTTGTGCAGCATCTTCGCGGAGCCTTCTGGGGACGCGCCCTTAGTTTTGGCCAGGACTACTCTGTAGGCATCACCCCAAGGGGTCGTGTTGGCTGCCTGAAAGAGATTTTCGAAACACGCCCGCTTACGTCCGTAATCTCTTTGTTCATTGTCACTTTGGCCGCACTGTAGCCTCACTTCACTCCATTCTACCCTCATCGGTGTGAGCTCTTTGCATCCTCCTTCTAGCTCTTAAGCAGGTTGTGAGGAGTTCTGCGATTACTGGACACCACCAGTATACCGATTTGTGTCCATTACTGGTTAGATCGCCTTGGCATTGCGGCATCACATGTATGGCTTAGGTTTCCAACTAGATTATCGCTGGATAGATCGTCAGTGTTACCCTCCATAAGCAATCTCTTCACAAATGCCCCAGTCAACCAGAAATTGCATAAGGATGTACGCTGTACATCGTATAAAGTACTATTTTTACTCACTATCGCATACATATACGGCTGAGCAACAATTTTCATCGAATATGATGTTATTTTTGAAACTTATTGCAATGTATTTGTTAAATTCATATAAGAGTGCAAATTTACTTTTATAATGTATAACTACATCGGGGATGAACCAGCCTCGGGCTGAAATTCCCCATAATAAAAAGTCAATAATAATAATAATGTATAACTACATAGTAGTAAACGATATTCTGATGTTTTATTGCGACGAACTTTACTTATTCGCAAAAGAGTTCGAGCGGGCTCCCAAAGTGTCAATTGAATTCGAATAATTACGCACTGCGATGATTATACGACTTCGCTTGGTACTTTTCTTATTAGGTCAGTTAAACTCGCATTGGTGTACAAACTAAATCGCATAAAAGTAAAAATAAACTCGTTAAAATGTGCATATAAACTCGTATAAGCTAGAATCGTTAACGTTGGTATATTGCGATGTGATATGTGATAACAATGAAAGAGGTGCGTTGGAGTGCCAAAAAGCTACAAGAAAGTTTACAGTCATCATTATGGTTACAAAATAAGTTGCTAAATTAATCATTTTTGTTTTGTTGACCTGATAATTAACAATGGGTGGTGCTAGCAGGAGAGGAGTAGTGATATCTGTGCGGGAAATCACGCTTCGTTATTTTGAGCTCTAGATAGCTTGTCGAACATGTACAGCGCAGGAAAACCAAGTGCATTCCAACAAACACTGAGGTGAGTTAAAATGTCATGGCAATTAATCAGTGTGTTTCATAAGTGATGTTTGGTGTTAAGTGTAAATTGTGGCTCGAAAATCCAAAGGTTCTCAATTCGATGCTGAGGTGACAAGAATAGTTTTTTTTAAATATTATTAAGTCGCATAAAATGCTATATTACGTCGCAATAGTGCACACCGTACATCGCATAAGATATCGCTTGAAGTCATATAGCGTTATTATTTTTCCGTTAATGCACGTATGGCGCCTCCATTTTTGTACGCATAAGGCACTTTTACTGCATCTTATGCGATGTAACTTTACCGCATAAAAGTACGTAAAACATAAACATAAACTTCATTATACGACCAAATTGGTTGTCTGGGGCCGCCGATGCGCGAGGTCAGCCATCGGATGCATGTACCCATCGTCGACTCTCCAGTCCAAGCTAGGGTTTAGACCCGAGCTCCAAAAGGTCACATCAACGATGGACTCTGCACCGTCCATCCTACTGTGATTTTGTCGCTTGTGATCGCGACATCCCCGTTTAGTCTATCCAATGCAATGCTTCAAAAAGAGCCCAGCCTCTCGCGTTCGTCAAGCGAATTGCCCTGGTGTATCAATCGCCCTGGTGTTGAAGTCTCCACCGATGACCACGAGACTCAATCCCACAAGTGCGCTTATTAGCGAATCCTGCATAGATGAGAACTGGTCTATCGGCCACCTGGAGAGAACATTACAACTGCAATAGTACACTTCGCTATTACGAAACCCTCGTGCGACGTGAGAATTATTTCCTGGAACGGAAAACAACCGGTTGTACAGATCGCCGCTAGCTTGGCCTTATCCGCTACCTAGTTCCCGTTATCAGGAGGGATGCGGTGTGGATCCGATAGAAGGGTGATGTCTCTACTTGACTCCGAGACTGACTGGCACAGCAACTGGTGTGCGGCTTCATAGTGGTTCAGGTTTAGCTGTGTAATCTGCATTATCGTCGGTTGGTTCGATCTTAGGTCCTTGCGCAATGCACTTGAAGCACGCCACTGGCGGCTCGTATATGCTGAGCGGGCGCACTGAGCAACCTACCCTGATCTTGTCAACTGCAGTCGCCTTGTTCACCTCGCCTTCCCTTGGTCTGGTTGGCCACCGTTCCTCTTAGACTTGGTCGGGGCTTGGTTTCCCTACCCCTTGCGTGTTTCACAACCGACTTGGCGGCAGTCTGGTAACTCGCGCTGGCCGTCCCTTTCTTCCTCTTTGTCTTTACGCCCGCCTCTGCCGGACGCTTCTTGGGCCGCGACTCCTCGGCAGGTTTCGACCATGCAGCTCGAGCCGTAGGGCGGTTTAACCTCTCCGCTACGACTCTGGTGAGATGCATAGTTTCGTGCTTCATCGTCGCGTTGCCAGAAAAGAGGAAACTGTCCGTTTTGGGTGGGCCGCTCTTCTCTGCTCGCGTCAGTCACACTCCGCTTTTCGAGCAGGAGATCATACTCCTTCTTGGCCAGAGCCAGCGATTTGTGGAGCTTCAGCAGGCCCTGTTTCAGGTCCTTGCTGATGGTAGTCCGGCCGCTCGTGTAGCCGATCAGCTCGTCCATCTTTGGTAGCGCGCTCCTGATGCGGTTCAGCGCCCACGTTAGGTCTGCGCCAGTCATCTGCACTTCTTCGGCCGGTGCTGCGCCGGCTCGTGTTCCTTCTGTTGAACCTCTTGCCGCCTGCTCGCAGGTGGGTGCGCCAGCCTCTCGTAGTGGCGTTCTCGCCAGTCCTCCTCGCGCGAACGGGTTCAACGCCATTCCCTCTGCCTCTCCACTCTCGATCACATTGTTGTTGTTCATGGATTTAGTAGTCATTTCTGTTAGGTCCCTCTTAGAGCTGCTATCCCTTGCTCCACATGAAGAAGTCACCAATGATCCTGGTGGTTATCTATGCAAGCAGCGAGGCCGACCGCGGGTTGGCACAGGCCCTTATGGGGACTAATTTCAGAGCTGGATCAGCGCTAATCAGGAGTGTGCATCTGAACCTACTTTCACAAAGTTTGTTGCCTAAGCTGGGCACAGGTCTGGAACGTACTTTAAGGCCACGCCACGGTTTTATGGGACGGAAGACAGCACCGACATTATCCCATCCGCCGTGTCAAGTCAGTGTCACCTGACGTCACTAAAAGGATAGAATGCCGTCGCTACCAGCTCACTTGTACATAGTTACCTAAGCGTTTATCATCTCAGTTACCAATAACATGAAAAGCATGACCTGTATACCATAATTAGGAACTTTTTGGTGTCGTTCCTGATGTGTCCGAGGCACTCCTAGCTGGGCTGTGACACTTTGGAAGCGGTGCCGTATCGCTTGTAGAAAGTTCCAGCAGAGCCCACTGCTGGACCCCCGCCACGCCTAGGCTTACTCCGCTTGAGCAATCCATATGCCCCGGTGCTCGGTCACCTCCCGGTCCTGAAGTCCACACTAGTGTGTGGCTATGGCTTGCTTATAAAAAATCCTGAGCTCCCACCCGAAGTTTTCTGGGAACCTTCAATATTCCCAAGCCCCAGTAAATTCCTCGTTTTATGCATCAGCTATCATACCACACATTTTTCACCGCTTCCTCGTTCAGTGTTATGTAGTTTTCTAAATACGCTAACAAAACGTTGTCAAGTGTCCCTGTGCTATCGGAAAATAAAAGTTAACTATCACTTGCTCTGAGATCATCCAAAGCAAAGCATAAAAATCAGACCTTCAGTGAAGCAACCAGCACCACCAACTAACTCTCCCTTTCCGTTGCCAACAGATTATAGTAGGTAGTAGGTACAGATTGGTATAATTTTCACGGAACAGATGTGCATGTTCCCAGCCCAGCAGCCAGCAAGCCAGGCGGTGCCATTCTTTGCCGTGGCAGATTAAAAACCTGTTTCTAACCTTTTGTTGTGCGTTTAGGTCTCCAGCCTGTCCTGTAGCCTATAGGTTAGCTGCAAAGCAGAGCAAGAGCAGATCATCCTACGCGTTTCACAGAGATTTTCGACGGTCGGAATCAGTTGAATCAGTTCTCATTGATGATGACGGGACGGGACTGTGTGAATCCAGCCAGGGAGTGTGGTGTAGGTGCCTCCTCTACCTTTGCGATTGAAAAAACTGCAATCTGGAAATGGGCACAGTAAAAAAATAGAAGGTTTTGTCATGGTATTGTAACTGAGAAGTCGAAATCTGCAGAGAAATCAGAAAATAACGTATTATAACTATCGGGTAGGAGTCACCCGTTAGCCTAGTGGTTAAGGCTATGGGTCGCCAATCCGGAGACGGCGGGTTCGATTCCCGTTCCAGTCGGTGAAATTCTCTCGACTCCCTGGGCATAGCGTTATCATTCACACAGAAAAATGGCGCTTGTTTAAAACAATAAAACGAATGGTTGATTTCAAACTAAGCATTTTCTTATTCCAAAGTTATATATAATTGTTTTCATTTCGAGTTTATCGATAAAAACAACCGATTACCATCATTTCATATAATGTTAAAAATTTCATTTGTTTCAACAAAATAAAAACCATAAACATTGTCCGAAAGCACTCACACATCTATAAAATGCTTACCCCAACCCAACATCGCCACAACGAAGACGGTGCAGCTTCCAAGTGCAGCTTTGGCCGTGATGGATAACGAGCAGGTACTCACGACAGCATTCACAAAAAGTTGATCGGTTTCGCCTTTTTTGTCTTTTTTTAATCGATCTCCTCCCCATCCGCTTACCGACGGTCTAAAAATAGATTTCCGAGCTGCCGCAGTTGCTGCCGTCACCAACACAATCACATTCCGTGTTTGTTAGTGGCAAAAGCGCAGTCGTTTGAATCAATCCATTATTTCATGTTGAAAATACCATTTCTCTGTTTGTTTTAACAAACTGTCAAAAATTTCTACAAATGAAAATATTTGTATACCGCATTTAGTTCACTACTGGACTGCGACATTATAAGTGCGAAAGCGTAAATAAAAGTGCGCGATTGCATCAAATCAGGTTGATGTCTTCGGCGCACTATTTCTTCAATCTATGGAGAACAAGTGCTCTGAAGACACCGAGTTGATTTGATGCAATCGCGCACTTTTATTAGCGTTTTCGCACTCGTGAAAACTAGTGCGATAGTCCAGTGGTAAACTAAATGCGCTATATTATCAAACAATAAAACAGTTCAGTTTAAACTACAAATCGGTTTGCCGCTATAGTAAACTGAAAAATCGGTTGATTTGAACTAGAATTTATTTGTGTTTACAATTTATTTTTCTGCGTGTTGTACTTGCCTCACAATATACAAATTCATGCAATGACAGGCAAAGAAAGCCCTTCAATTAATAACTGTGGAAGTGCTCAAGGAACACTAAGTTTAAGTGAGGCAAGCCCAGTCCCAGTGGGGACGTAGAGCCATAGAGAAGAAGAAGAAGAACTATCGGGTAGATAATTACAGACGTACCTCGATAGTACGTACCCTCGTTAGTGCGTACCCTCGATAGTACGTACCCTTGATAGTACGTACATTTTGCCTCAATAGTACGTACACCAAAATTTATTTAATTTTTAATCTACTAAAATGGGTTCGAATCATTAGTAGACGTACAGTACAGTAGCAGAGACTCCGATACTATGAATTTGTGTTATGCAGACTCCTTTAACACGGATTTCATGGTTTCCCAAACTGTGGGTCGCGACCCCCCAGGGGGGTCGCCGGCCTTCATCCAGCGGGTCATCTCTCCGAGGATCCTGCACATCCGCTCGGGCCCTGGGCCTCCACAATCCTTAATCCGGGCCTGACTGTAACAGACAACAAATGAGGGAATTTCTAAGGTGGGTCGCCGAAAGCACGTCAACTGACAAAAGGGGGTCGCACACAAAAAAAAAAGTTTGGGAACTGTGGGATACCCTATTGTCCATCAAAATACCGCATAAGTTATACCCCTCGATCAGGCGTCAATTGACAGCTACATCACACTCCATAAGCGAACGTCAACCACGAATACTGGTGCAGTCGGTGTGCACATGCATTGCGTTGGCTCTGCCTCTTCCTTAGGCGAACCATCGGACGAGTCGGACGCATCTTCCCCAGGCTGCGATTGCTACCGCTGCCATCACTTCGGCTTGCTGGGTGACTCTCACACCACAGCAGAATGGCAAACTCCACAATGGTGATCCTGCCAGGTTTTGTTGTCCGAATGGACAGCAAAACAAATCCATGAGTCTGGAAGTAAAATTACAACCATTGAGAGTCACCCAGTGGGGGGAAATTAACCGGTAAGTGGAATAGAAGCAGAAGGAAAGTGAGTGCAAACATTGTGGTAACGAAAGCGTGGAGTGGGACGAGCTGTGAAGGAAAAAGTGTGGGAACAGTGATTTTTTTTCGGAAAAGTAAAGCTAGGTTAGGGATGGCTTGCTGATTAAAGTGGAATTGTCGGTGCTGATGGGAGATTTTTATCGCGAGTGCTGTTCCATCCTGCAGAAAAGCGACTTTTGGCAATACTATTTCATTATTACGAAAGTGAAAATTACGTTATTCCGAGTAGGCATGACTCAGGCTCGTCTTTTTCGAGTGTTTTGATTTGAGATGGCGGAGCTGTCGGATCAGGTTCATTTTCGACTTGGAATGTTTTTACATATTGAACTATCCTAGCAATCATCATCGCATTTTTTTTGTAAAAGTTGGTTTCCGTTCGATGTCAAATCGATGCGATGTAGGAATTATCGAAAAGGCTTACGGCTCAATCAATTGAATTTTACAGTTCCCGTGGTTAACAAGATGGTTTTTGTTTTGCTTGATGAGCTGGTGTGTGATGATTATTTCAGTGCCTGTGTCCCTGTGGGGAATGCGTTGACATTGCGTGCTGCACATGCACACGGTGCGGCGCGGTTGCGTTGCGTTATCGTGTACCTACATCTCCCAATTGATCGTGTGTAACTCAGGGCGCATTTACGTGCACGTTGCGTGAACAGCGCGCCTGTGTGCATCAGCTCACACTCGATGCATGGTAGGTGGAACGATGAGAGTTTATACCAAAAATAAATGAATATTGTGGGTAAATGTAGTGGCTGTAATGACACATTGAACTAGAGCGAATTTTCTCAAGGTATGGTGCTGCCAAAACGAAAGTGACACATGATATGTATCATCATTATTTAGCGTTGGTGCAGCGAAATACCTCCATTTTAATTCATTGAAGGTTCGGAGATCAGATAAAAGTAAAACTATGTAGAATCTTACTGATTCGAGGCGGAATGCAATTGGAAAATTTTGGCATATTCGGAGAACTTTTAAGTGAAGAATATAGAATGAATTGCATGTAAGATGCGTAATGAGATACTTGACAGAATTATTCTCCTTGCATCGAAGTGGGATACTCGAAAAGTAGAAAGATTCTTCCGCGAGATGGGACACTTGCATCGAAGTGGGACACTCGAAAAGTAGAAAGATTCTTCAGCGAGATGGGACACTTGGCGAAGAAAGTGATAGTAGTGGGACGCTATTGTATCATGACTGAAGCGGGACGCTTGAAGACCAAAGCTTTTTCCCGCGAGATAGGATACTGCAAAGATCATCGAAGCGGGACGCTCGACGAACAACAATAACATTCTGCAAGACAGACAATAGGCGAAAAGTATTGAATCTGAATTGAAGCGGGACGCTCAAAGAACTAAGATTTTTTCCACTAGATGGGACGTTTAGTGGAGATATTGATAACAATTCGAAGTGGGACGCTCGATTAACACTAGACAAAATATTGAATTGGAATTGAAGCGGGATGCTCGAAAACATTCCGCGAGATGGGACACTTGACGGAGATATTGGTAGCAATTCCAAGTGGGACGCTTAGTGAACAACAAATATATATGGGAAGGAAGAACTATGATTGACGGTTAACGGAACAGGAGAAGATAAGAATGAACGGAGGTGGATTCATGTTATTTCCTATGGCAATATATACAGTATACGTACGTTCGGTCGTTGCGAATGGTTTAACTGCAATGCATTTTAACTGAAAGTCCGGTATGTGCAACTAATTTGTAGTTATCACACCGCCAAACGTCAAACTTGTGCGTCATGTTAGCCCAAATGAACAATCGGATGAATTTTACACACATATTACGTCCACTCATGATTAGTTGACATCTGTCAGGCGTTACAGCTATTGAATTTTATTCGCTTAGTGGTACGTAAACATGTTGTAGTCATCGACCGTCTACTGCACAAGAAGATGGCAGAATAACGCTGGGCAAAGCACAGCATTGCTCCCGGAGAGTTGGAAATGATAAAGCAGAGCGTTTGCTGCTAGTGAACGTGATAAATAAAGGATAGTTGTCTTGAACAGTGTGACGGACACAGTAGGTTTTCGAATTTTTAAAATGAAATAGTGTGGTGTGATTGTTGCAATGGGCAATGAGTTGGCCCATTCCTAGGGTTAACTAGAGCGAAGAATGGTTGACACCAGGGTACATTGATTTAATAATTCATTCCTTCCTGGAGGAAGAGAAGAAAATTGATATCCTAACGGGAAGCTGTGTATCATCACAGACTTGCAACATCAACACAACAGGCATTGAAAGGCGGATTCATTAGAAATGACCGAATGTTATTGGAGTATCAGCAAACACCGATATCTTAACTGAGTCACGAAGTTGGTGACTTTCACGTTAATATGTAGTTAAGTTTAATTATGAATGAATTAACTACATCGGCTGTTTTCCTACTCTCCGCATCGACCAATGTGGCGCTAGCTTCTATGCGCGAAAAATCGCTAAAAGTAAATCGCAAAAATATTGTATGGCGAATACCATCTAAAGGCAAATTCTTCAAAGTGGAATATATTATTCGAAAAAATATTTATTAGCGGTTGTACACAATGATGACCACTATGAGGCCTACCAAATATTTTTTCGGTAAAAGCTTTGTATTTCAAGTAATTCAAGTTTAGATGCATTTCGCCATACAAAATTAAATTGATTTACTCCTGCTGATCAACTGTGGCTGCGCGCAAAGCGGGTAGTCCATTAAGTGAAATCTGTAGTTCAAATGAATTATAATAAAAGTGCTGTTGGGGAAATTGCAAGCTTGAACAGTTGAGCAACATAACGATTCGGATGGAAGAAGAGCGGCTTCTCTGCTATATCTTTAGAATTAATGGATGCATCCTGGGTACCACACGACGATGGCTATTATGAAATATCGGTAATATTATGTATTGCTCACGAGAGCAAACTAAGTTTTATGTAACAAAATATAAGTTCACAGATTGGGGAGACTGCACGGAATATGCACGGCAATTTTCATGTGGATGTTTTAAATCAAAAATTAGGTTGATGGCCCAAAAACAAAAATGCTGAGGGAGCGAAAGCATATACAATATAAGGCGATTTGTGAAATCTATTTACTGAAAGGTTCATACCCTTACAGGTGGATTGTATTCGTTTGATACAAATCGAAGTTGCATCACATAACAAATAGACTAAGCCAGTAAAGTTAAGATATGAAATTACATCTAACGGCTCAGTGTAGATATCACCAAGGATTCCCTGGCAACTATATTCTTATACATAGAACCCTTTGAATGAAATTTAAACCATTGCGCAAAAATAATAACAATGTCACAACCTGCATTTGTTGTGACAATCCACCCAATACGACATAAGTTTGTCCTAACTTGAACGGAATAGGATAAAGATCGCAGACCACGAGTTAAGAGATTTTTGAACCTTGCATTGTGATTTTCGAGCGGTAACTTCGAGTCGGTTAACACTGAAACGCTGTTGAAGATCTATCATCAAACATTTTCGATTTTGGGTCAGTAATATTCGATTATTCATGAGTTGAAAAGTACGCATAGATCAGCTTCAGTTTTGTCTCCAATAAAACTTTTCGAGATCATGTCATTATCTGTTACCAGTTGAGATAAAGATTAAACGCCGCGCCTTCTTTGTTGCTTGTTTGGTGCCTCTTTTGTACGACAATTCTTTTCTCTGGTAAAATCTACTTAGCCCGCAGAGCTCCAGACATTGGCATATGCAGAAACGTAGAACAGCTCACTAGGTCGACAACATGAAGTATTAGGTTTGCTACGTTAAATACATCGGATTATAGAGGTTTGAGTGACGGCCCTGATGTTTTGAAAATATAATTACAAGTCACAGGGACGATCTTAGTTTGGATCATAACACCATAACATTAGATAAAGATTCATTAAGAAATCTATACATTTAACCCTAGTCGTGCATTGGGGGTCATTATGACTCCAAAACGTGCACTACGTCACCAAGGTGGGCGTCAGCAGATTCACGAAGAAGGTTAACAGAATGATTTCACAATTGTTTTATTGCAGTCCCCTGAACCACAGAATCAAAACAGCTTAAACTTCTGTGAATCCTAATTTGAAGTGTTGAATTATGGCTTGGAATAAATGAGAATATATCTATATTGGTATAAGTAAACAAATAATACTTAAGTATGGGTTATACCACAATATTCGTAAATAATTAACGCAGTGGTTAAAAGGCTCTACAGATGAGGATGAAAAAAAAAACAAGAATACTAAATGCCTAAATGCTAAGTGCAAAGTTCACAGACAGATTGAGTAGTACCAATACCAAGTCAGTAGAAAGGTGAGTTCGAAACGGTAATCAGGAATTGCCATTTTACGTAAGGCAATGATGGGAAACATCACGTAAGGTAATATTAAAAATCGTGGTCGGATCATAGACAAAAAAAAACAACATTGGAAGCAAAAAAATTTTGAATGATTCACAATCTCGGGGTACTTAGTTTTTTTTAGAGAAGAAGTGGGATGTGGGATACCCTATTGTCCATCAAAATACCGCATAAGTTATACCCCTCGATCAGGCGTCAATTGACAGCTACATCACACTCCATAAGCGAACGTCAACCACGAATACTGGTGCAGTCGGTGTGCACATGCATTGCGTTGGCTCTGCCTCTTTCTTAGGCGAACCATCGGACGAGTCGGACGCATCTTCCCCAGGCTGCGATTGCTACCGCTGCCATCACTTCGGCTTGCTGGGTGACTCTCACACCACAGCAGAATGGCAAACTCCACAGGAACCTATAAGCAGTTTTGAATGGAAGAAATGGAAGACATGAACGAATACGTTTGATGTAATGATTGCAGTATTCTTCGCTTTACAGAGATATTTTCTGCCTGTCATAATATCTGGCATCATCATTCTGGCGTTACATTCCAGCTAAGGAGGACTACTTCTCAGCTTTGTGGTCTATAAGCACTTGCACAGTTATTAACTAAACGCTTTCTTTACCAATAGAACGTTGTAATAAAGGGTGATACGGTCGAAATTTGGTCACACAATTTGTTTCATAACTTGAGACTGCGTACACCGAAACAGTTGATTTTTGAACCAGTAATGGTACATTATATGTAGCTTGTACCATAAAATTTTCATCAAAATCGGTTTAGTATTTGCGGAGATATTGTTAATCCTGAAATCTGCAATTTTAAAATTTTGTACAAAGAGGATTCAAAAATTAAAACGCATTTTTATTCTTTTATTTATAGAGTCAGAAATACTGAACCTATTTCAATGAAAATTTTTCTGTTTGTAAAGTATACATATCAAAATGTTGTGTAAAAATTTCATTCAATTTGATCCAGCCGTTACAAAGTTATATTTGTTTATGTGGTCAAAGGAGACTGGGCGAATCTGGGCCCGGAATGTACACCAATGACCCATAGCTCTTTCGAAAGGTCTAATTGAGACAAGAAAAAGTTGCTATGGGCCAAAAATATTCATCATGGGAGAAAAAAGTTATTTGGCATTGTATGGAACGGATTTTAGTTGTTTTTGTTGTAATTATTTGCATTATTTTTTATAAGCAACCAATCTCAAATAAACCAAATGTCTCATCTGTCAGTGTTATACTCAATAATAAGCCATTCTATTACAAAAAGCAGATAATAATGATTTCAGGAACAGGCCAGTACATAGAAAAGGTTGGGGTTTCTGCACGTTTTTTGGGAAAAAGTGGAGGGGCACGTAGTGTATTAATCTATGTATATATATTATTATAGTGGAATGGGTGCAACCAAAGGTATGATACCTAAAAACCCTTCCCTTGAGCAAGTGATTGTGAAACGTACAGATTCTAATGTTGAAACATAGTGTAACATATCAAAATATAAGAGGAGTATGAAAAATAAACATTTTGAGTCAAGTGAAACTTGGCATTTAATTAAGATGTTTTAATTATGTATGTAATGCACTAGGTTCTATATGGATAATATTCATTGCTGTACCGTGAGGATACCAGAAATATTGTGACTTTAGGTAGACGACAATGCCTTCAATAAGAAGCTCGGTTACTAGGGATGTTTGATCTCTGCAAAAACATTGCAACCTTGGGAATAGTAAGTGAATTCAATATAAATACATATAATGGATCTAAGAAGGTTCGGATACCGAGAGAAATACCTAGGGCTATTCCAAAAATAAAACAGGATTCAAAAACAAAAGCTGGCCATTTATGGAGCAAGATGCTAGTAAAAAGCAAAGAGTTAGTGGAAAAAGCTGACGATTTGAGCATAAAGCTCATATTAGAGCAGGAAGTTGAAGATTCTGGGAAGAAGAAGATGTATCCTAGAGAAGTCAAGAAAAATCTCAAGAAACTTAAAACTGGGTATTCTGGAAAGCAACCAAGGGCTCTAGAAACATGCTGGTGGTTCTGAGGAGGAAGTGGTGATTTCAAGGGAACTAGGAAAGATAATGGAATTCAAAGATAGAAGCTTTGGATTCTAGCTAGGATTGGATAAGACTGAAGGGAACAAGGGTTACTTAGGGACAGGGTGTTTGAATAAACTGGCGATTAATTGTGATATGATATCACTGATATCGAGATGCACAATAGCAAGCTTTGTAGGCGATGTGGGGACGAATATCATAAGGCGCAAGGCAGGTCAAACCATCCCAAATGCTTGATTTGTTGCGGGAAATACGCTAACAACATGTACAGCGGTCCTAGTCTTCAAGAGAACTTTGTTGATAAGTCACAGTACAAACCTGAACTACTGTGACGCAAACCAGCAACTGCTGATTCAGACAGTCGCTGAGTGGGAGATGGATATCGCCGTCATAACGGACCACCCTTACCGAATACCCACCGATATCGGCAACTGGATCGGCGATATTAACAACGGAGTAGGAGTTGGAACCACGTATATGACATCCCTATTCCCACCCAATAGGATTGTTTGCGGCCAACATCAATTGGGTTCCCCCATTGACAATGCATTTGAGTTCCCTAAACATTGGTACAAGATGCGGGAATCGAAAACGTGACGTCATCGCACCCTGGTGGTTGGAACAGTTCACTCAGATACTGGACTGTATGACCACTGAGCTGACAGGGCAAAGACCGAGTGACAAGTGATTCCAATGCCTGGATCGTGTAAAGGGGATGCCGTTTCACGAACCAGCTTGGTCAGACTCTGCTGAAGGCTCTGATCATGATATGTTTCGCACTGGCTAATGTCGGTACTGAAATGCCTTTAGCCGGAAAGGAGATGATTATTGACTATAAAGATTCATCCATGTCAATGAGTACTTGTAGGCCGCGCCTTTGTAGATTTTGTCGTGCACGAGGATATTTTTTTTTTCGAGTGCGGCGGCTTCAGAGTCCGTGAACTTGGCATTGATCATCATCGCCTTCAAAATCTCTTAGTGCTTAGACTCGTTTGTCTGGATGACGAGGGTGTCTTCCTTCTTGCCCTTATACTTCTTATTGCCTTAGCGTCCCTAAGCTCATGTTCCTCATTATTCTTTCTTTTCTTCTTCTGCCTGTCCACAAGGTCCAGAAAGCGTTCTCCTCCTTACCCGCCATAATCTGTGGTCGCTGAGGACCTACACATAGTCGCAAGCCCCTGCTCCCTTCGATCTGGGACGAGCCGGCCTATACTGGCACTTTGCACACAGCTACATCATACTGTCCCTACACTGCTTAAAGAATTACCTAGCTTACCTGCTTCTTGCGAAGAGTTTAAACCCCAAACAACCAGGAGTCGCATAAGGATGCATGCAGTACACCGTAAAAAGTACTATTTTAAGCATCTGTCGCATATATGTATGGCAAAGGAATATTTTTCATCGCATATGATGTTATTTATGTATCTGGAAAATCAACTTTTATATTTTTTTTTTTATATTTCTCAAAAGTGTGCGAACGAACTCGCAACGTATAAAATAAATTCGCTTAATAGCATACTGCGATGATTACATATACGACTTCTCTTGGTACTTGTCATATTATGCCAGTTTAACTCGCATTGGTGTACGAATGAAATCGCATTAATAAAAAAATAAACTCGCTAAAGGGTGCATAACAACTCGCATAAGCTAGAAACGTTTACGTTGACATAATGCGATTTGATATGTGAAAACATTGATATATTGAAAGAGGTGCTGTTGGACTGTCCAGTCCATGCAGTGCCACATAACTACAAAACGGTGAATAGTCATCGTTATGGTTATAAACTCATTAGTTTTGTTTTGTTGCTCTGATAATCAACAATAGATGACGCTAGCCAGAAACGGGAAGTGGAAACAGTGCGGGAAATCACGCTTAGTCGGTTTTATCTCCAGATAGTCTGGTGAACACGTACGTAAAGTGGGACTCGATAATTCAAAGGTCATTAGTTTGACACTGAGATGACAATAATTGTTTTTTTTCGAATATTATAAGGTCGTATAAGGTGTTATGTTACGTCGCAATAAGATGCACCGTACTTTATATAAGATATAGCTTCAAGACTTATGGCGTTATTGTTGTCCCGCACGTATATTGACACCACTTTTGCACGCCTAAGGCACTTTTGCTGCATCGTATGCGATGTAACTTAACTGCATAAAAGTACGTATAACACGGTCATAAACTTCATTATACGTGCCAACTAGTTGTCTGGGGCTCGCCACTACCGCTACTAACTAATTTTTGATTATTGTTGTTCTCAGTGGCGGTGGGAAAACGTCCACCACGCCATGCATTGACGCGTGAGGGACAAGCTACTGTGACGGGTGCATTGCATAGGTACCCCACTAACTTCGTTAACCCGGGAGCGGTCGCGTCGTGTACTGAGTACACGCACTGTGAAAAATGCACGCTTATGGTACACAACGTGAGCGTGGCGTCGTTGCAGGTAGTCAAAGACGCGACTGCTCGATGGTTAATGATGGGGCACCTTCTTCACCACTTCGATCATTTATTCCTTAATTCCAAGATATCCAAAATATTATAAGTTTTTGACCTTCTCTTCTACTCTTCCAGCTACTGTTAAGTTGGAGGGGTAGTCCGTGTTGACATCTAATGATTAGTTCTTGTTGACATTGATAGTTAGACTTGCCGCAAAGAAACGTTCGGCTAGATCATTGCGCTTACTCTGCTTGACAAAGCACCATTTACTAGACCAATGCTACATCATTAGCCAAATGGAAGTCGTTCAGGTGATCCATAGTGATGGGCTGCTAATGTAGCCTACAATTCGATGACCGTTCATGCCGTTCTATGCCCCCACAAATATCTCGTTGATTACGATAAGGAACAGTAGCGGTGATAGTACATCCTTGCCTTACAACCCTTGCGACAACCCGGTTGGTCGAATAAAGCTTGACTTTAATCAAAGCGATTTTTTTTCCATACTTCCCTTGTTCACTGTGTTTCAACATTAGAATCTGTACGTTTCACAATCACTTGCTCAAGGGAAGGGTTTTTAGGTATCATACCTTTGGTTGTACCCATTCCACTATAATAATATTTATACATAGATTAATACACTACGTGCCCCTCCACTTTTTCCCAAAAAAACGTGCAGAAACCCCAACCTTTTCTATGTACTGGCCTGTTCCTGGAATCATTATTATCTGCTTTTTGTAATAGAATGGCTTATTATTGAGTATAACACTGACAGATGAGACATTTGGTTTATTTGAGATTGGTTGCTTATAAAAAATAATGCAAATAATTACAACAAAAACAACTAAAATCCGTCCCAAATAACTTTTTTCTCCCATGATGAATATTTTTAGTCCCATAGCAACTTTTTCTTGTCTCAATTAGACCTTTGGGGCTGTCCATTAATTACGAAAGGGTTTATAGGGGGAGGGGGGGTTTGAGAAATCTTACGCGTCATACAAAAATATTTGGCTTTCCATACAAAAAATCTTACAAGGGGGGGGGGGGGGGGGGGGGTTCGAAAAATCGCAAAAAATCCCTTACGTAATTAATGGACAGCCCTTTTCGAAAGAGCTATGGGTCATTGGTGTACATTCCGGGCCCAGACTCCATACATTTTTGCCCAGTCTCCTTTTGTTAAATTTTGTCAAGTCAAGTCAAATTTTGGTCACACAATTTTTTTCATAACTTTAGACTGCGTACACCAAAACAGCTGATTTTTGGATCAGTAATGGTACATCATATGTAGCTTGTACCATAAAATTTTCATCAAAATCGGTCTAGTATTTGCGGAGATATTGTTGAACCCTGAGATCTGTAATTTTAAAATTTTGTGCACAAATAAGAACACATTTTTACTGTTTTATTTATAGAGCCAGAGATACTTAACCGATTTCAATGAAAATTTTTCTGTATGTGAAGTATGCATATCAAAATGTTGGGTAAAAATTTCATTCAATTTGATCCAGCAGTTACAAAGTTATATTTGCTTAAGTGGCACCCGGTCAGCTTTTTTTCATATTCAAACTGCTACAACTTTGGAAGTATTCATACAAAATGGCTCAAAATTTTACTAAGAACATATTTTCATAATAGTATTATACTGTAAAATTTTGATAAAAATCAGAGCAGTATTGGTAGTTTTATAATCAAAATTGTGCTTTACTGACCTTGAATTTCCGAAACTTTATTATGGAACGCCTTTGTACAAAATTTTAAAAAGGTAGGTCGATGGTTTTATCTATATATCAACCAATACCTATTCGATTTTGATGAAAATTTTATGGTATAAGCTACATATAATGTAGCATTACTGGTTTAAAAATCAGCTGTTTTGGTGTACGCAGTCTAAAGTTATGAAAAAAATTGTGTGACCAAATTTTGACCGTATCACCCTTTAAAAGACACATGATGGTTCTATTTTGTGTGGTAATAAAAATAACTAAATTTCTCGACGAAGATTGCTCTCTAAAACATGAATCAAACCCATTAAGTTACTTACCCAAACCATTGATTTCAGTTCACTTACTTGTTATTATTTTTCGTTTCCCAACAATTAATGTTTTTTTGCGATACGTATAAAATATTTGACAGTTTTCCATGAGTTCGGAAATTTAAACAACTTTGAGTGCCGTAGGGCACTGCAAGCCGCGGTTGTTAAGGAAAATGTTCATAGTTTTTGACGTTTCGTGGCTTTGTTGTTAACGATTCTTAAAACAGGGATGGCATGTCACGCAGAAATTGTGCCCATTTACGCTCATCTTTCACTGAACTTCTCAGTCTCATTTACCCTACAAAAGAGAAAGAGAAAAAACGCACAATAAAATGTGCATAATTTCTCTCACGCAGAGTTTTTGTGCGGGTGATTAGAGTGCTGCGTGAGAGCAATGAGAGCCCGCAAGTCATAATCCCAGTGCGCAATTTATGCGGGCACGCAGAAAAAACAGAACTCAGTGCACACGCAGTGTGTTCAAAGGGGTCAATGTTGCTTGAGCATTTGGTGAACCGAAAGCATGCCAGTGAGTCCAAAACCCGCTAAGGGGTATCAAATCCTGTGATATCAGAGACAAGCACACGTCTTAAGCTGGCCAAGGACTTACAGTTGATGAATATTTTGGTTCCAAATTCCACCAACAGGTAGTGCTAGTGAGCAAACAAATTTTGTTTTTCATATATATCAGGAAAATTTGCAAAAAATTGCAACTAGCGCCGCCTAGCTGCAGAAACTCGAACCAAACGATAATTATTCTGAAAGCCCTTGATCTACCAAACAATTTTGCCGAAGACACCATCTTTCTAAAGAATCAGAATGCTGAGATATGTGAAATGTTAAATTTGTACGCTATCTAGCGCCGCCTAGCGGAGAAATCACGAATCACACGGCCCAAATTCTGAAAGCCCTTGACCAGCTGAACAACTTTGCCGAAGAAACCAACTCTCTAAGTAATCAGGTTCCTGAGATATATGGGATGGAAATTTTGTCAGTGTTGCATCTGCTTGTCTAAGATTTCACATAAAACACAGACAAGTAGATGTGACACTAGCGAAATTTCAATCTCATATATCTCATGATCATGATTACTTAGAGAGTTGGTGTCTTCGGCAAAGTTGTTTGGCAGGTCAATGACTAACCGATAATAAGACTTTAGATTCAAAATTCCGCCGCTAGGCGGCGCTAGAGAGCAAACAAATTTTAAATTTCGCATATCTCAGCATCCTCATTTTGTAGAAAGATGGTGTCTTCGGCAATATTGTTTGGTAGATCAAGAGCTTTCAGAATAATTACCGTTTGGTTCAAGTTTCTGCAGCTAGGCGGCGCTAGTTGCATTTTTTTTGCAAATTTTCCTGATATTTATGAAAAACAAAATTTGTTAGCTCACTAGCACCGCCTATCGGTGGAATTTTGAATCTTAAATCTAATTATCGGTTAGTCCTTGACCAGCCAAACAACTTTGCCGAAGACACCAACTTGCTAAGTAATCAGGATCATGAGATATATGAGATTGAAATTTCTTTAGTGTCACATCTATTTGTCTGTGATTTATGTGATATCTTAGACAACCAAGTAAATACTTTCATACTCCTGTGGTACACACAGTATTGCACTGGAAGCACGACTGAGTGCGCTCTCAACACGAATTTTTGTGTGCACATTTTCTGCGCGCACAAAATGTGCACGCAGAAACTGAAAAAACATGTTTGTTCTAACATTTGTTTGAGCACTCATTTTGAGGGTGCCGCGATGGATGCCAGAGAGTGAGCGAGTGGTTTGTGTGTGAAAAAAGTTTCGAAGTTCACCCTCGCTCTCGTTGAAAGTCGTGTGTAGAGTGTATGTTTTCTCTTCTCACGTTTCGCACTGAGGAGCATGCCATCTCTGTCTTAAAAAACGACTTAAAAAAATCGTCAGCTCTCGCATTAAAAAAAAAACACGCCAGCTTATCATGAGCGGTTTGATTTTGCGGTATGCGTGCGTGTGCTGTTTTATAACTTGATGGTGACTCACCTCATGCAGTTCCTTCTGGGATTCCACAAAAATTCCATCCGGGACTCCCCTCGTAGTTTGTCCACAAATTTGTTCCAGAGCGGTCTTCTGGGATTCCGTAAACTCTTAATAAAATTCTTCCGGAAGTTTATTTAGAATTCCTTCAAAAGTTCCCTCTGGAGTTTTCTCATGAGTTTTTTTTCTGAGATTCCTTAAAAGGTTCCACCTGGGGTTCCGTTAAAAACTCTTGCCAGGATTGTTCCAAGAAGTTCCCCGCGATTCTTCCAGAGATTCCCGGATTTCTGTGGAAATTAATTTCGAGATTCCTTCAGCATTACTCCTTCTAGGATTACATTAGTAATTTTTCCTGAAACTCTTCCAGGTATTCCTTCCGTGGTTTCTCCACAAATTTATTCTAGAATTCCTCTAGGAGGGAGCTATAACTAAGTAGCTTTTTGTTTATTCAAGAAAATCATACATAAATTACATGAGGATTACCAAAAACAAAACACTCTAAAAAATCCATAATGAATTCCAGGAGGATTTCCATTACAAACATCTGAAAGAATTCCAGAAGCGTCTGCAAGTATTCCTGACGGAGCTCTTGGTAGAAACCAAGAGTCCTTAGATGATTCCTGGAAAAAGTTCCCGAAGAAATCCCGGAATCAGTTTCTGAAAGAATTCGTAGAAGAAGCTCTAAGAGGAATCCCGGAAGAAGTTCCTGAAAAGTTATTCCTGACAGTCACCCAGAAGAAATTCACGGAGGAATCCCGGAAGGAATTTCCGAAAAAATCCTGGAAAAATCCCAGAAAGTTTACCTAGTAAAATTATTGTAGGAATCCCAGAAGGAATACTCAAATCAGAAGTAGCTCCCGAAAAAAAACCGGGAGAAGTTCCTGGAGGGATCTCGGAGAAGCTTTTAGAGGAATACTGAATGAAGTTCTTGTCAGGGATCTTGTAGGATTTCTGGAAGGGTTTTAGAAGAAATTCCTGGAAGAATTCCCAGAAGATACTCCGGGAAGAATCTCGAACAAATCCGGAGACATCCCGAAAGAAACTGTTCGGAGAATCTCGGATGAACAAATGAGGGATTCCGGGGACTTTTTGAGAAATTCTCGAAGAAATCTCTTGAAGTCCGAACGTAAACAAAAAGGTCACAAAACATCAAAAAATTAGAAAAAAATTCTTTAGCAACCGCGGCTTGCATTGTCCTATAGGCTGTACCAATTCAATTGTTTCTGGGTGAACCCGAAATGTGGGAATCGGGGAAAGACATTTCGCTTTCTCGCTTGCTTTAGGGATTTTTTCAAGTTTCAAGTTTCTTTCAGTTCCGAAATTCCTCTAAGTGTTGGTTACGAGATTTTTCCAGGAATTCTTTCTGGGATTCCTTAGGGATTCTTCCAGAGTTTCTTCTACGATTCCTGTTGAGATTGCAGGGTCTCTTTCAGAGATTTCTCCAAAGATTCCTTTCGAAACTTTACCAAGAATTTCTTCTGTAATACTTTCGGGACTTCCAGGATTTCTTCAGGAATTTCTTCCTGAATACCTCCAGGAATTTTGTTCCGGGATTTCTCCATGAATACATTCCACGATTCCTCCAGAAATTCATTCCGAGATTCCTACAGGAATTATTTCTAAGATTTATCAAGTAATTTTTCCTTGAATTCCTCCAAGAGCTCCGGGATACCTTCAGGAATCCCTTCTCGTAAAAAAATTAAACTCTTGGAGGTGTCCTAGAAGGAGCAATGTTCAGAAGGTTTTGAAAGTATCACGGCAATAAATATTGCAGGAGAAAATGATTCTACAATGTTTCTATAACAAGATATAACTGATCTAAATCGATTTAATTATATCTAGACCAGTTTGGATGATTCTAAAAGATAATTCAAATAAAACCAATATAAGTTCCCAGAGACGAGATGCCTCTATGAAGCATCCCCAGAGCACAAGAAGATTTTTCCAATAAAGATAGGATCCTAAACAAGCAAAATTACGTAAATAATAAACGGACCCTTAGGCCACATGTAATTTTTTGGCAATCCTGACGTTCTAGAAATAACATTCTTTGATTTGAAAATGAAATTTGAAATAAAAATTTGTGAATCGATAGTACGTACGTTTCGATAGTACGTTCACTAAACGAAGCCTGTAAAAGGAAGCTTCGATCAAAATTCGAACACTGGTTTACTATATGCGTTAACCGTGCGCGATCCCTCCCGACCATTTCGGAAAGCACTAGTAATCGCCATTAAACGCGTTATGTTTACCTTATTAAAAATGCTATAGTAATCTAATCGTCTCCAGATTTTAGCACTTTTTTACAGTGTACAACATAAATGGCATCTACCCATTGCTGCTGATGTTGCAACGCGCTCCCTGCTGTTTCCCGTCGAGGGATAACGAATCATGAATGTGGGATATTTGTTCGCTTCGCAAGTACGTGGCAGTCAGTAGTGTAGTGGCAGCAACCAACAACAACAACAACACCGGTGGCGGCGTCCGATTTCATGGCCAGACCTATTCCGGGATTAGACCTTTCCCGATCCGCCGAGATTGGGGTGAAAAATTAAAGGGAATCATCAATAACGCACTGTAATAGAGACAGAGAAAGAATAGAATAAAAATATCGTAGCCAGTAAGGTTTCTTTTCAAGGGCTAAATAGTAAAAATACACTGCAGGGCAGAATATTTGAGTCACCCTTGAAATGTATTTCTCAACAGCTTTTAAGAATTTATTCGGAATTAATTTGGATTGTACGACAATCCACTTAGCCTTATTCAAGCCTAGATGAAAGCCTTAAATTGAATATCAAATGCTGGAGATGTTATCGTAAAAGCATGTTGGTTAGGATGACCCAAAACTTTTCCACAAAAGTGTAAATGATGTGATCCCGTCGTACGTGCAGGGTAAATTGATGAGAAGAATGTGCATAGTTTTTTCATCTTTCAGATGTTGTTCGTCCAAAAATCTAAATCGAGCTGTAATGATGCAGTCACGGGATGGGATGTGTTGTATTTTATTGGAAGCCGTAAAACTACGGACAGTGATTTCAATCAGGGTTAAAATCTGAAAAACGAATTCAACCATTAAATGGGTACATGCTTGGATGAGAGAAAAAAAATCAATAAAATCCAATTTGTTGTTTGATCTTGATGTTGATGGATGAGAGTGGAAAATCGATGGTGACGCTCATCAGTTCGATGTTGATGAGCTTACATCTAGATAGACAAGGAATCCAATAAAATGTCATTTGATTGATAAAGATTATTTTACAAGTATTATGATAAGTATGATCCACTGCACTCTTAGCCGCGACTCACTGCTCGAGATCTTTTTTTAAACTTCATTAACGAGGTTTTCAGCCTGAGCTAAGTTCAGCTTGGGCTTTACTTGCCTTTCTAATGGAGAACTCGTATTTTGTGAGTTTGTCAGGGATGGGATTCGAGTGATATGTTAAGCCTCAAATGTTGAGCCATGAAATATTGTTTTTCACTATAACTTTTTTTTAATGTTTTCAAGAGCAAGAATAAAGTTGAATCTATTTCAATTGAAATCAAGTAAAGAATTAAATTAATTAAAGGCCGTTCACACCAAAATCCGGACAAAGTATTTATTCTGTTTCTTACTCAAATTACCACGGAATGGGATGAAACTTTCTATGCTCAAGACTAATACATAGACGAACGAAAATAAAATACATTGTTCTCCAAATCACTTTTCGTATTCAGGATGGCACCATCTAAGTTAGCACGCAGAAAATCTGTTTTGCACAAAAGCTTTGAAAATTCGTATTCTGTTTTAACAAGTTCTCCCAAAATTCCATTGAGTAGTAATGGACGATGAAACATACTGCCTCAGAAAATTCAAATATCTCACAGGACAGGATTTTAACACAACAAACTTATCATAAAGAAGATCCTGAACGTCTGAAACGAAAATTTAAAACCATACCTTACCTTACCGGTCAGGCTAAGGCCGGGGTGGCCTCTGCTGTACATAGTAGCCGCCTCCATTCCACTCAGTACAAGGCTGTTTGTCTGCAGATCGTCCTCCACTTGGTCGACCCACCTAGCGCGCTGCGCTCCACGTCTTCTTGTACAAGTCGGATGACTCTCGAGAACCATTTTAGTTGGGTTGCTATCCGACATCCTGATGACGTGACCCGCCCACCGTAGCCTCCCGATTTTCGCGGTATGGACGATGGTTCTCTTAGCAGCTGATGCAGCTCGTGGTTCATTCGCCTTCTCCAAGTCCCGTCTTCCATCTGCCCTCCGCCGTAGATGGTACGCAACACCTTCCGTTCGAAAACTCCAAGGGCGCGTTGGTCCACTGCAGGTAGGGTCCATGTTTCGTGCCCATAGAGGACGACCGATCTAATCAACGTTTTGTAGATGGTTAACTTCGTGTTACGGCGAACTTTATTCGATCGTAGAGTTCTGCGGAGTAAAAAGTAGGCACGATTTCCTGCCACAATGCGCCTCTGAATTTCTCTGCTGGTGTCGTTGTCGTCGGTCACCAGTGAGCCCAAGTACACGAATTCTTCAACCGCCTCGATTTCATCACCGTCGATATGAATTCGGGGTGGCGGGCGCGGTGATTCCTCCCTGGAGCCCTTTGCCATCATGTACTTTGTCTTCGACACATTAATGACTAATCCGATTCGCCTGGCTTCACTCTTTAGTCGGATGTACGTTTCCGCCATCGTCTCAAATTTACGAGCAATAATATCAATATCATCGGCGAAACCAAGCAGCTGAACGGACTTCGTGAAAATCGTCCCACTCGTGTTTATCTCCGCTCTTCTTATTACACCCTCCAAAGCAATGTTGAACAGCAAGCACGAAAGACCATCACCTTGCCGTAACCCTCTGCGAGATTCGAAGGGACTCGAGAGTGTCCCTGATACTCGAACTACGCACATCACTCGATCCATCGTCACCTTGATCAACCGTATCAGTTTATCCGGGAATCCGTATTCGTGCATAATCTGCCATAGCTGTTCTCGATCGATTGTATCATACGCCGATTTGAAATCGATGAACAAGTGATGTGTGGGCACGTTGTATTCGCGGCATTTCTGCAACACCTGGCGGATGGAGAACATCTGGTCCTTTGTAGCGCGTTCACCCATGAATCCAGCCCCACGAACTCTCTTGCAATCGGTGATAGACGGCGGCATAAAATTTGAGAGAGTATCTTGTAGGCAGCGCTCAGTAGTGTGATCGCGCGGTAGTTCCCGCAATCCAACTTGTCGCCCTTTTTGTAGATGGGACACACTATACCTTCCATCCATACCTCCGGTAATACTTCCTCCTCCCAAATCTTGGTAATGACCCAGTGTAGTGCTCTCACCAGTGCTTCTCCACCGTATTTTAGAAGCTCGCTTGGTAGTTGATCTGCTCCAGCGGCTTTGTTGTTTTTCAATCGGCCAACCTCCTCCTCAATCTCTTGAAGGTCAGGGGCCGGAAGTCTTTCGTCCTGTGCACATACTCCTAGATCTGTTACCACGCCACCTTCGGTACTTGCAACGTCGCCATTGAGATGCTCATCGTAATGCTGCCGCCATCTCTCGACAACCTCACGCTCGCTCGTGAGAATATTCCCGTGATTATCTCGGCACATATCGGCTTGTGGCACAAAGCCTCTGCGCGAGCGGTTCAGCTTCTCGTAGAACTTTCGTGTGTCCTTAGCGCGGTACAGCTCTTCCATCGCTTCGCGATCTCGTTCTTCCTGCTGGCGCTTCTTCATCCGGAAGACTGAGTTCTACCTGTCCCGCGCCTGTTTGTAACGTGCCTTATTCGCTCTCGTACGGTGTTGCAGCATTCTCGCCCATGCTGCATTCTTCTCGTTTTTCAACTGTTCACATTCGCCGTCGTACCAGTCGTTTCTGTGATTCGGAGTCGCGAAGCCTAGTGATGTAGCCGAGGTACTACCTATGACGGATCGGATGTCCCTCCAGCCATCTTCAAGTGTAGCTGCGCCAAGGTGCTCTTCTGTTGGTAGGGCCACTGCTAACTGCTGCGCGTAGTCTTGAGCCACTTCTACGTTACGAAGTTGCTCGATGTTGAGCCGCGGCGTTCGACTTCAACGCGTGGTGATAACCAGGGAATAAAACTATCGATCACGATCGCGATAGTAGAAAACTCTCCCACACGCATTATCGGCGAAAAAAGACGTGCGATAAATTCAGACCCGGGTTTCTCCCGAAGATGTGTTTTCGCTCGTTCCGCAGCGCCGAAAACCGATTATCATCAGCAGTGAAAAGTTGACTGGTTTGCTTTCTGCTCTTTGTTCGCCTTTCCGTAGTCTCGTCGTCACCAGCTGTAGCTATTATGTATAAAATTTCTATTCTCTCTCGAGCAGCTTGTGTGGTCGTGTGGTTATGGTGCGCGCTGATACACATTTTTGTGGAGGGTCTCGGTTCGAATCCTGTTAGCGGCAAATTTTTGTTATTTTCCTTCTGATAATTATCGCGATAACTTAGCGTAAGGGTCATTCCATATGAAGTGACCGAGAAAATGTGAAAACTTGCAACCGACCATCGCGGATTTGAACCAAATTTGGTTGAAACATTTGTTTAGGTGAAAAAAGAAAAAACCCAAATTTTGGTGCCGATCGGATCACCCCTCGGCCCGTGGCAGCACCCCTCGTTTTGACCGATATGAAAATTATCCTCTCTTTCTTTTATTTTTATCATTGAAACGATTGCACCTACACATTTTCGACCTTCGACTTTTTTTTAAAGGAAATCGTTCAGGGAATCCAGAAAAATATTATTTTTTGATACAGTGTTGCCAGATATCATATTTTTCAATTTTAAAACTAAAAATCGATTTTTCTCAAAACACGTATATTTTGATTTTATAAATTTTGATTCCATCGTGTTTATCAGACGTTTTTCGATCGAAAAAGCTTAACTCCCCAAAGTAATTTGCGTCGTTCCTGAGATACAGCGTTTTTAAGAAAAAATATTATTTTTTTTCATATAAAGTATCATATAAAATCAGGTGCAGTTTATAAATATCGCAAAAAAAAAATAGTTCGATGCCATATAGACGTTTTGTGTTAATTTGAAAAATATCAAGTATAAAAAGGATTAAAAAATGTTACAGTGTTGCCAGTTCATCAATTATGAGTCTATCGTAAAGGACTAGCATAACCTGTTGAACTAAAAAATGTATCTATTGAGATCATCAATTCTAAACAAATTTTATATATTTTAACATTATCTGAACAGAAGTGCTGCCAAATATGTAATATTTATTGTAGAAATCTTAATTTTACTAGAACATTAGTATGAAATCTAATTAACAAGCCAAAAGTATTTTTTTATTTAGGTTTAGTACATTTGGCAACCTTCGACGTAAAATATGTATATTCAGGAAAACTTTTTTTGAGTGTATGTATAAGCAACAGTGCTGAAAATGTAATTTCGATATAACTACATTCAATGACCCACAGCTAATTTCAGAAGCTGGACCTGAAAATATGGAATATGATAAAATATGAAGTGTGATATCCTTTGGAATTAGATAATATTAGATACTACGCATCGTCGCGCAACTGGTAGCTCAGACTTCAATATTTTTATTTTATATTCGAAGGTCCAACTCCTTATAGAAAACCCTGTAAAAATATCTTTTGATTGATTTTTACGGCAGTGTTGCCAAGTATGCTGGAATTTAGCGGAAACGCAAACAATAGGTGCGGGGATGCTTAGTATTGCGTTTACTCTTACTGGATTGTAGAATAATAGATCATGTCCTTTATTGTCCCGGGCAGAGAAGACTTAGTGAAGAACAGTGTTGAGTATTGTGTTGTCTATTGATGTGATTGCATATGGTACGAATATTTGTTTGCTCTTCGTGGCGAAGAATGAACAAAAATTTCTGAGTGAAATGGATTAGTGGCGTTTGCTCCCTAGAGCCTACTTTTCTTAGGCTTTTTTTGCATGGAAAAGAGATCGGTTGTACGCGAAGGTTAATTCCGATAAAACAAATCGATTGTTCGATCAATTATAGGTGACTCCCAGATCGACAATGTATTGTATCATTGTATCGGTATATTCGCCTCACTCCATTCATATTCACTCTTCTTTGCTGAATCGAATCGAGAAAGATGCAGCAAACATATTGTCGTGATCAAGCACGCAACCCCATCACCAGTGGAAAGCCATGCGCAAATTGCTTGACATGGATATTCGTTGCCGTTCGTCGCAGTTTTGATCGCAAGCGAATGAATGAATGGCAAATGGTGAAGAATGCTGGTTAGTGATGGAAGTGGCTGCTGTCGTCGCTGATAAGCAAACACACAAACTAAAGCGACAATCGTTCGCTGCGATTAACCCTCAACAGGATACCTTAAATGAAGGTCCGTTTTGGGACCCTGGGGTCCATTGGACCCCAACATATATTCTCGCGTATCTCGTGATCCTTACTTTTTGAAAGGGTGATGCTTTCAGCAAAGATGTTAGGAAAGTCAAGGCCTATCTAGTGATGAACAATTTAGTTCGGGAAGTTTCCGCTAGGTGGTGTTAGTGAGCATTGAAAAATGCCCCCGATCTACAGGATATAACGTACCTAAACAAGCGGACAAGGACAAGACGTACCGAAACAATAGGATAAATCGCACTGCTGTTGACGAGTAGACATATATGTCCAGTGGGTCAAATATTACGTAACGCAAAGAAGTGGGAGGTGGTCTAGCGCTGTGTTACGTTTCACTCAAAATTTTCCATACAAAAGTTGTTGCACGGAGAAGGGAGGAGCCCTTAAGTTGTCAAATTTTGCGTTTCGTAATATTTGAATAAACCCAAGAGGAATCAGAGACAAACAGACGTAACACTATTAAAATTTAAATCTCATATATCTCAGGATCCTGATTATTTATATAGTTGATGTCTTCGGCAAAGTTGGGAGAAATAGTTGAATTACGCTATTTTAGAGTGTTTTATAGTGAATTCATTGTGTACTAATAGAAAATGACGTCACTCAACCCACAAACGTTATCGTTCCGTAAATCTCGTTTGGCTAAACGAATTGATAGATCGCTTGGTTAGGGGCCATCCATAAATGGCGTAGCATTTTTTTGACTATTTTTGACACCCCCCTTCTCCCCCTATTTTCCCATACCTAATACATGGCTCGTAGCATAATCAGAGACTCTCCCCACCACCCTAAAATGCCACTTCATCTATGGACGGCCCCTTACAGTTGTCTGCACCTTGGAAAGCATATGGAATCTATAGTGTCTATATTACAGATTATGGGATATATACAATTATACTTTGATCATAATCTACACAATTTTCCACAGCACAGAGATCAGACATCCAAGCTCAGTTTCAAAACTGTGTAAGGAATTAATCGTTCATTTGAAATGGCAACATCGTGGTGGCGCTGCTATCCCAATGTTCCCACGCTGTTGTCGGTGGTGAATATAAAACTTATGTAGATATGCGTACTCACCACTAATTGTAGCAACTTGCCGCATAGGTGACGCTAGTGTTGTCAACGCTAAAAAAAATTGAATCCTTGCACAGCTTTCGTGACAATTTTCTATAGGCTTGGATGTCTGTGATACAAAATATATTTTCATGAAAAATCGAATAAAATGGAATGTAAATTTCAACGTTTCCATCCCGTAACTGGGAGGAACTCCTGGAGAGAAATTCCTGAAGGAATCCCGTGAGGAGTTCCTGGAGGAATCCTGGAAGAAATTCCAAGGGGAATCTCGAGAGCAACTCCTAGAGGAATCCCGGGAGAAATTTCTGGAGAATCCCGGGAGAAATTCCTGAAAGAATCCTGAGAGGAATTCCTGGAGGAATGCCAGGAAGAATTCTTGGAGGAATCCCGGGAGAAATTCGTTGAGAAATACCGGTAAGAATTACTGGAGTATTCCCAGGAGGAATTCCTGAAGCAACCCCCGGAGGAATTCCTGAAGAAATCCCAGGAGGAATTTCAAGTGGATTTCCTAGAAAAACTCATGCAGGAAACCCGGGAGGAAATTCTGGAGAAAACCCGGGAGCAATTCGGAGACAAATTCCTGAAGAAATTCTGGGAGGATTTCGTGGAGGAGTCTCAGAAAGCATTTGTGGAAGAATCCTTTTACGAATTCCTAGTTGAATCCCTGGTGGAATTCCTGATGTAGTTTTGGGAGTCATTTCCGGAGGGCTTTTAAGTGGATTTCTCAGATGAAATCGTAGAGGAACCTCGGGAAGAATTACTGAAAGAATCCCTGTATTAATTTCTGGAAGAATCCTGGTAGGAGTTCCTTCAGAAATTTTGGGAGGAATTCCTGGAGGTATCCGGGTGAGTCAATTCTGAAGTAAATTATCCACTAAATTGGAAGTATTGGTACATATTGTGAACATAATGTAATTATATTGTGTTATTCTCAAGATATTCACTTCAAAAGAAGCGTACTTATTTGAGGACGCTTGCCACTCGGTAATCTAGGATGCTGGGCATATACGAACTAATTAGCGCCATTTTGCAGAAAAATTTTAAAATAATTTTCATTACCAAATAATCCTTGGTGTATTGAACACTTTTGCCGAAGACACAAACTTTCTATACATTCCGAATCTCAAGATATTCAAGCTAAATTTAACTTTCAATCCATATTTTGAATAAACAATAGCGCCACCTACTGGGCTAATTCCAATTCAATTTGTTCGTCACAAGATTGCCCTTGGTCTATTGAACAATTTTGTCGAAGACAGCATTATTCTAGGAAGTGACGATCACAAGGAATAATCATTCGTGTCGTGGGGTCCAATGGACCCCAGGGGACCAAAATCGCCCGGTTCAACTTTGACATAAAAAATAATCTATAGTACGCCATGAAATATTTGTTATTTTTGCACAAACAACTCATCGTGGTGTAGTTTGAAGGTACTGTGAAAACGGGACCGATGTGTCAATCCAAACTTTTTTGCGACCACTTCAAAGTGGCTCTGGGGTCCAATGGACCCCAGGTATCCATTAGAGGGTTAACCATGGAGTAGCAATTATGAAATGTGTTGCCATCTATGCTCATTCTCATGCAGTGTTGCCAAATGTGCTCGTTATGTATAGAAAACAGAAATCATTTGATTTTATTTGGTGTTATCTATTTACGGAAGCTTTCGTGTAAATTAGATGTTTACAATAAAAATGACATGGGTGGCACCACTTCCATCTACAATATCGTTGAAATGAATAAAATGACAATTGAACATTTTATATTTTAACAATTTATCCTCATCTTTTCCAATAAACCAATTTTTTTATAATTCAATTACAAATTATCCGAAGATGTTTTCTGTGTTACTTGGGTAAAGCGTTAGTCTAGCGAATACGGAGTCGTGGATTCGAATCCCACCAGAACGCGACATTTTTTTCATAAATTTCATCTCTCAATTTGTCAACTTGCAACATTTCGTGCCTTCTATTTACAAGTTCTTTCGGTATTCTTCCTGGGATTATGTTTGGTACTTCTTTCTTGTGATTTCTCTAAAAAGTAGCTCCTCCGTGTATTCTGCCTGTATATTCTCCTAAGTTTCCAAAAGCAAAAAAATACTAAACCAATATTTTTGAGAAGGTTATTTCATAAGCTTTAATCGCTGAAATTTTTGGAATGCACTTGTTTTTTCGTTTTTGAGTTATGGCCAATTTTGTTGAAAAATGTCCAAATGTGTCATATAAGCCTTTTATTTGAAAAATCATACCTCAAGAACGAAGCATCGTAGGAACAAAGTTTTTTCATGAAAATGAAAGCAAATTATCTCAGTAATCCAAAAAACTATGAAAAGGAAAAAGTTTTACACAAAACTTTCCACCAATGAGGAAATTCATAAAGAAATGCCGGAAAATCTATGCCCGAACTAGCGAGAAATTTTCAAAAAAATATTTACGAGAAGGTAGTTTCATAAGCTTTGATGGCTGAAATTTTTGGAATGCACTTGTTTTTCCTTGAGTTATGGCCTATTATGTGAAAAATGACCATATAATATATGCGCACATCGTTATTTTTCACAAAATTGAGCATAACTCAAGAAAGAAAAGAAGTCCATTCCAAAAATTTCAGCGATCAAAGCTCAAAGCTTATGAAATAACCTCCTCATAATTGGTTTTTGGAAATTCTCCACGAGTTCGGTAATAATTTTTCCGACTTTTCTGTTTGAATTTTCTCAACGGTAGAAAATTTTGTGGAAAACTTATTCCACTTCTTTTTTTTTTGTTTCTGATAAAATTTGCTTTCATTTTCATTAAAAAACTTTGTTTCTACGATGCTTCGTTCTTGAGTTATAATTTTTCAAAGAAAAGGCTTACATGGTACATTTGGACATTTTTCAACAAAATTGGCCATAACTCAAAAATGAAAAAAAGTGCATTCCAAAAGCGATTAAAACTTATGAAAGAACCTTCTCAAAAACTTTTTTTTGAAAATTTTCCACGTCTTCGGGCATTGTTTTTTCAGCTTTTCTTTACTAATTTATTCAACTGTGGAAAATTTTGTGAAAAACTTTTTTAGTTCGTATTTTTTTTTTTGATTCCTGAGAAAATTTGCTTTCATTTCTTAAAAAAAACTTTGTTTCTATGATGCGTTATGATTTTACGATTTTTTCAATATAAGTAGTGTCAGGGGGAAACCAAGAATTTCCACCTGAGTTTTCCGGGAAAATCGGCGACCCTGTATTTTTCTCAATTTTTTGTTCACATACATATTCATGAGCCCAGCCTGTGGAAAAATTTTCTTGAAAATCTGGGATCCTTCGGCTCAATTTGTACGATAATAAAAAAAATGCCCAATTTCGACGTTCCAGATATCGAAGCTTTCCAGAGAAGAAAATTGTCAGTTGGTTACAAAACAAACGCTAAATTTGTAGCGTGCTTTCCAACTCGTGAATAATCGATTGTTACTAGTCCAACACCGAAACTTTCTGATAGTGGATCTTCAGTAGTGTTGCAGTTTTTACTTGAAGTTACCCCAAGAAAATCGCAATACAAGGCTTAAAAATCTCTAAACCCTTGTTGTACGATCTTTATCCTTTTCTGTTCAAGTTGGGACAAGCGTATGGCACATTGAGTGGATTGTCGCAACACATAATAATCTTTCAAAACATTTTAAAGACAAGTTGTAAGGACTGTTCAATTTATTAAACGGACAACTTGCTTGTGCGATATCTTTTTTATTTTTCAATAAAATCATTATCAGTTTTTTGCATAACTTTCTATAGCTATTCTCAAATGTAGGAAAAATATAACATTAAGCAATATGTTCTTTATTGTGTAACTGAAGCGGTTTTCGTAAAACATCAATAAAAACCCATTTCTCAAAATTCGACATAACTTTCCACATACTTAATATGCACATTTTCATGAAGTTTTCAATGTATTGGAATCTTATACTATTCTACTAAAGGTAAAGCTTAATAGTTGGTCAGTAATAATGCACCAGTCAGTCTCCGGCTTGATATGGTGAGTTGCCTTATTTTCATAGAAATTATGAAAAAATGTTCATTTAAGCCCTGTGCTGCGATAACATCACGGATTCGGCTAAAAATTTGTCCATAATAGTGGAATATTGCTTTCTGAATGATACAGAAGAAAAATTTACTTATAATTGCATTTTTCATCGAAAATTTAATCCATAAAGATGGTCATACTAAGAAATTTCATACTTTATGCTGCATTGATGCAGATTTTCGACTCTAGCGAATCTTGGTCCTATGTTATTGTACGCTTTATTTAATAATAATCAGATACAAGGTTTTCATTTCCAACATTATTGTTATGTAAAATTTGCATTAGGTTGCATTGTTATTTGTAAGAACCTTCAAATAACGAAACCGTTTTGATTACTGTGTCTGCAATAGCGCACAGTAACCAAACCAGCAATGCTATTAAGAAGCAGTTTTCTGCATTTAAAACCATATTGTTCCCACTTTCGACTGGATGCATAAAAAAATTGATTATTTAATATTTTCATGCCCTTTTTGCTTTACAATTGAATTTTATTGAAAAAATCGAATCTTACTTGAGACTTTAATATCTCAACATTTAATTATCCGATTGAGTTTAAATTTTGCCAGAATGTTTATTACACATGCTGCTGCAGCATGGCACATTCTTTTCTAGTATTAAAAACGATAGTGTGAACAGTAATTTTATATATATTTTCAATTTTCAGCAATCGAAAAATTCACCTTATTTAACACCTGGCCGATTTTCTATAAAATAAAACTATTTTTATTCGACTTAAAAATGATCACTATAATGAAGCAAGGGTGGTTAAATTTGAACTACGCGTCTTCTTTTTATAGCCTTATAAAGTTGTCCGTTTTATAAATTGAACAGTCCTTAAATAGTGGTCTAGTCTCAGCTAGAGTTACTCATAATAAAACATCAACATGTGTTTTTTTAGAGTTACTCTGCAATATTGTATACGGCCCATGCCAATATAATCGATGAAGCATGTTTAAGGATAGACTGGCGAAAATCCCAAGATGACCGCCACAATGGCCGACATTTGCACCTGCTCACGACTTTGACCACACAAATCTCACTGAAACTCAAACCAGCGTACCGAATCTTCTCATTTTAAGCTTGTGCATATGAAGTTCTGGTGCAATATTGATCTGGGATTTCAGGATATCCTGTTCACGTTAATGATTATTAAATTGCCTTTCAATTTTCATTTAGTCTTCCTTCAAGTATATAATAAACATAATGAATTTGTCATTACCATCAAGTAGCGTCTGTTGCCAGACTCTTCCTGTAAGCGTTGGAATCTATTCCACCGCTTCGTTTCCAGCTGGTAATACATCACAGGATTTTATATTCCCAAGAGAGCATAGCGAATTTTATTTGCATCAACACCTTTACACAAACGTATCACGTTTGAAAGGATATTGTACATTTTTCTTTTGCAACTTTCTGCTTACCCGTTTGCTCTTTTTCACTAGAGCAGTGACATTAAGTCAATGGAGACCTGCTTCCATTAACCAAGGTTGCACGTAAATGCAAATGTGCATTTCGTTGATCTGATCTTTTAGTTCAGTTTTTCTTTCAACTTTTATGTACTGAAATTAAAAAAAATACTGGATGAATTGATATATTAATTAGTTTAATTGTGATACTAATGAAAATATCGAGAAAATTTAAAATTTTTAGTTTTATTTAAAACGAATAAAACTTTCGGTCTTTATAGCATTGTATTTGGCACCTTTTAGTCTTTTAGCTATGTTTCTAATAAGGCAATTTTTCATTTTCCTCTCGTTGGTAATATTAGTCTCATTGATAAACAACTTTGGTTTCCATTGGCTAGACATTACTCTAATGAGAATAGTAACTAATCTATTACGAAGAATCCCGTCTGCCCACAATTCACAATAAATATTTAACTACCCTGGAAACCGCAACAAATGTTACCCCTTCAAGGCGCGTCGGCACCAATTCTGTGTATCCTGTGCCGGAAAACAAAACTTCTCGTCTTGTCTTCACGCCTTTTCGAAAAACTGATACAACTGAACTACCCTCGAACCGAGCAGTTTTGCCTGCGAAAACGTATTCAACCCTTTTCACTGCGTCTTTTCATTTAACACTTTTGATGTTATGCAAGGCAGGGGTGCTCAAAACGTTATGCTAGAAAAGCATTTTTTTTTTTGCAAAGCGTGGTGCACCTGTTCATTTACGTAACTAGGGTTTTTTTCTGGAGGGGGCCCAGGGAGGTTGTCTAGGTAGGCTATCTTTAGAGGTTTCTCCAGTGATTGTTCCAGTACTGTTTCCGCGGTTTTCTTTTGGGAATTTCTCCATAGAACCTTTAAGATATTTCTGCAGGGATTTCACCATAAATTCCTTCCAGAATTCCACTAGAGATTACACCAATTATCCCATCTGGAATTATTCGAAGTTTTTTTTGTGGAATGGCTTCCAGAAATTCTTCCAGAATATTTTACTAGAGATGATACAAAAACTGATCTAGGATTTGCTTAAAAAAATGTATTAAAAATTATTTATTAGTCCATCCACTTGCTCCTTCAATAATTCGTCTGGAAATCACTGCAGACATGGATTTCTTCATATTTTTTATCCAGGAATTCCTACAGAAATTCTTCCAGGAATTCGCTAAAAAAACTCTCCTATGATTCCCTAAGAAATTCCTCCTTCTGGGATTCCTCATGGTTTTTTTCTTCCAGAAATTTTTCCAAAAAATCCTCCATGGATTCAACCGGGAATTCCTTCTGTGATTTTTTTTTCAGGAACAACTTCCGGGATTATTTTAAAAATGTCTCCACTCTTCTTGGGACTCCTACAGGAATTCCTCCTGAAATTCTTTCTGAAACCCCGTCAGGAACTGTTCAGAGATTCCCTTAGGAATTCTTCTTGGCATTGCTTTCGAAATTCCTCCTGTTGTTCCTTCAGGAACTCCTTCAGGGATTCCTTCAGGAACTGTACAAGGATTCTTCCAAGAGTTTCTCTACGTACTCATTTCAGGATTCCTTCAGAATTTCCTCAAGAATTTCTGCGATTTCTCCAATAATTCCTCCAGAGATTTCTTCAAAGACTCTATCTGGAAGTCCCCCAGAAATTAATCCTTGGGTTTCTTCCTGGGATTCCTCCAGGAATTGTTCCAGGATTCCTCTGTGAATTCCTTGAGGGTTTCGTCTAAAAAATCCCAGAGGGATTTCCTCCAAAAACTTCGCTAGAGATTCCTGTAGGAATTCCTCCAGAGGATGTCCTAGGTATTCCTCTAGAGGGATTTCTCTATGAATACCTCCAGGGATTCCTCCAGGAGTTGATCTGGAGATTTCTTAAGGAATTTCTCTGCAGACTCCTCCGGGAATTCTAAAAGACATTTCTCCATGGGTTCCTCCAGGAATTTCTTTAGGACTTCCTCTAGAGAATCCTTTAGGAAATACTCTAGGAATTCCTCGATGAATTCTTCAAGAAATACTTCCAGGCATTCATCCAGGAATTCCTCCAGAGATTTCTATGAGAATTTCTTCAGAGTTTTATCCAGGAATACCTTAAAGAATTCCAGCAGGAATTACCCCAGCAATTCATGCATAAATTACCCCAGGAATTCCTTCAGAAATTCCTTCAAAAAATTACTACGGTAATTCCCTGAAGTTTATACAGGCATTATCCTAAGAATTCCTCCAGGGATTCTTGTATAAATTCCTACTGAGATTTTTCTAATAATTCCTTCAAGGATTTCTTCAGGAATCCCCAGAGATTCCTTACGAAATTCCTCCAGGAATTGCTCCCGGAATTCATCTAGTAATAATATTTTTTCCATTATTTCATCCAGGAATTTCTCCAGAGACTCCTCCAGGAATTTCACCAGGAGTAACCCCAAGAATTTCTCCAGCAATTACTTCGGAAATTCCTACAGTAATTTCTCCAGGAATTTCACCAGGAAATCCTCCTGGGATTCCTTCAGAAACTTTTTCATAAATTTCTTCAGTACTTCCTCCAGGATTTTTTCCAGGGCTTCGTTCGAAAATTCTTCCAAAGTTTCCTCTAGGAATTTCTCCTCCAGGGATTCCTCCAAGGATTCCTCCAGATATTCCTCCAGTAATTATTTCACTGATTCTTCCAGAAATTTACCAGGATTTTGTTCAGGGATTACTCTAAAGAGTCTTCCAGAGATTCCTTCAGAAATTCATCAAGATTTTCCTCCAAGAACTTCTCCTGGAATCCCTCCAGAAAGCTCCCTGGGAATTCCTCTAGGAATTCCTACAGAAAATTTCTTCAGAGATTCCTCCCAAAATTCCTCCAGAATTTCAATCAGGGATTCCTTAAGGAATTCTTCCAGGAATGGGGATTTCTCCAGGAATTTGTCCAGAAGTTCATCGAGGCATTCCTCCTGAGGTTCCTCCAGAAATTGCTTCATGGTTTTTCCAAGAATTTCCCAGAAATTCTTGTAAGAATTTCTCTAAAGATTCCTCCCGGAATTTCTCAAGAGGTTTCTTCAGAAATTTTTCGAGGAATTTCTCCCAGAATTCCTCTAGGGAATCTTCCAGGAATTCATCCAGCGTTTCCTTCGGGATTTCTCCCTGAGTTTGCTCCAGAAATTCATCCAGGCATTTTTACAGTAAGTCTTCCAAGAATTTGTCCTGAAATTTCTCCATGGTTTTTTAGGTATTCATGCTGGAATTCCTCTAAAGCGTCATCCAGGGATTTATCTAGAAGTTTATCCACGGACTCTTTTCCATGGATGCATCCAAAAATTCCTCCCATAAATCCTTCAGAAGTTCCTTCAGGGATTTCTCCAAGAATTCCTCTAGTGGTTTCTCCAGAAATTCCTCCACAGATTCCTCTAGGAATTGCTTCACAGATTTTTCCAGGAATTCCTCCAGGGATTTCTTCAAGAACTCCTCTAGAAAAACCTCTAGGAACTTGTTCAAAAATACCTCCAGAAATTTGTTAAGAAATTCTTACCAGGATTCTTCAAGCGATTTATTCAGAAATTTCTCCAAGGATTCCTCCTATATCTGCTCTAAGGATTCTTCCAGGAATTCATCCAAAATTTTCACCAGGCATATTTTCAGAAATTCCTCCAGAGATTCCTTCAGGGATTGCTGCAGGAGTTCCTGTAGTGATTTCTTCAGAAATTCCTTCTCTGAATCTTTTCAAAAATTTATCAGAGGCTCGTTCAGAAATTTTAGAAACTCGTTCATCGTCATTTCCAGGGATTCACTCAAGAATTTTTCCAGAATTACCTGAAGCTTTTTTGAATTACTTAAAGGATTTTAAGAGGAGTTCTTCCAGCGATTTGTATTGGCATACGCTAAGATAATTTTAGAGGGATACAGGAGTCAAGAAGTTCTCCAAGAAGTCATCCAGGATTTTTTTTTCACAGTTATCTCCGAGAAATCTTTAAGAAGTTCATCCAACAATTTGTTCAGCAATCCACCCATGCATTCCTTCAAGAATACTTCCTCTAGCTCCTGCAAAAGAGTTTGCTCAAAAGTTCATCCTGCTGTTCTTTCAGGAATATATCCTGTTATTATTTTACAGTCACTTACTTTAAACTTATAGGTTCTTACATGCTAAATAGAAGCGCTTTCAGACATTTCTCCAGGATTTTTTTCAGGTGTTTACCCAGAAAAAACTCCTTCGGAAGTCTCCCAGGGTTCCCTACCGAAATTTGTCTAGAAAATTCACCACGAATTTCTCTAGGAATTGCCTTCTAAAATACATTTTAATTATTCGACCAGGAATTCAGGTGAATTGCAGGTTTTCCCCAGGAATTTCATCATTTGAGAGTTTTCCGAAAATACTGCGGAAAGAATTCCTCTAGAGATTTTCTTCAGGAATTCTTACAAAGACACATCGGGGGTTTCTTCCAGTGGTAGTTTCAAGGCTTTTACGAGAACAGCTTTAAAAATTCTTCCAAGGATCCTTACGGGAATATGTCAATTGACATTTGTAAGATTATGTGCTGAGATGAGTATATGCAAATAGGAGCATATAACACTATTTTTAAAGAAATTACGGAAGTACTATACATGAAGATTCTAACCGTGGAAGAAAATCATGATTTGCTTACAAAGTGACGCTGATGTATTTCTTTAAATAACAAATAAATGGGGGTCACAATTTGCACTTTTCCTTGCTACGACTATGTACGATATTTTTTCTAGTAAGATGAGTGTTGGCAATGAAGAATGAGTATTGTTATGGTATGGATTGACAGCTGAAATATTAGCATTTTTAAGAGTATAATCCTGTCTTTAAGGAGGTGGCTTTTTCCTGACAACGACTTCGTTTTGAATTTTGAAAGACAAGAAATTGCTCCAATGTGTTCCATATCCCTAAATATGATGCTAAGTATCTGGTTTGGAGTAAAAAAATGCAAATAATCGTCAAAAACTCCAATTATGCATGAAAAAATCAAGTTGCTTTAAGCATGTTTTGGCCATGCCTTAAGCATGTTTTGGCAGTTTTTGGTGAAAAGTATCATAAAAATGACTACTTTGATGAAAAGTTTGTTCAAGACAAAGATAGGCAACAAAAATATCTACAAAAGCAAGCTAAAAAATTAAAAATCGGTCAAACGGTTAAAAAGTTATAGGACTCTAAAGTTTTTTTTTGTAAAAAGAAAAAAAAAATACATCTTCAAAAATTCATATTTTGCATGACTTTGGAAAAAATGATGTTCTACGAGTTTATTTGAAATTTAATTTGTGAGAAATTCATGAAAAAAGATTGAAAATCGGTTGAACATTGTGAAAGTTATGGCACTTGAAGTGAAAACACCTTTTTATTACTCGAAAATTCAACTTTGAAGCGATTGCGCGACCTCTAAATCTCAATATTTTTGGCTTAAACTCAGAGGTTTCTCTTTTTGTGTCATTTGAATCCAAAAGAGCTTACGAATTCCAGGTTTCAACAACTTTTGAAAAATAAGCCGCAGCCTAATGTATATTCATAGTTCATAGCCATCGCTAGAAAAGAAACAGGTTAAACAAGCCGTTTTTCTTCCTTCCAACTTTCCTAGCACAGTGTCTAGCATAAAACGCCTACGAGTTATGTAATCAAGCGAACTGTGCCGCAATATTTTCCGACTAATAAATACACTTTACGCCTGGCATCCATACATCAACGTGTGAACCCAATGCCAACCATACCTTACCAACACTTCGACATTCGCATGAAATTGTGCAGAAGCAGAGGTATATTCGGTCTGATGTGGATACAAATGATTGCAATTATTACTTCCTTCCCCTTCCCCACATTGACCAGCAACCTGACATGGCAGGCGCCATTGGTCGCCTAAAAATAGATGCCAGGTGAAATTCTCGAACGTCTTCGCAAGGCACGCTAAAATATCTTCACACACCATATTGTGACTTTGGTATAAAACTAATGTTAAAAAGCAAAATTTATGATATGTTCGCACTGCGCTCTATACTAAATAATAATGCGTGATGACCTTAATGATGACATCTTATATCAAAAAAGGCGTTGTAATTCCTCCAAGAGTCTGAAATCCCTTCAATAGTTTCTTCTGGGATTCCTCCAGTTTTTTTTTGTGATTCCTGACAAAGCTTCCTAACAATTTATTAAGTTCACCGGGAAGTCTCTTCAGATATTCCTACAGATGTACCTCGGGAATTACTTTCCAAGTTTCCAGATAAACTTCTCCGGGAGTCTTCGAGAAATTCTCCAGGAGTTTCTCGGGAATTCGTCCATGGCTTCCCCAAGCATACTTTGCAATTTCCTTAAGAAGCATTCGAAGAATTTTTGCAGCATTTAGGGTAGAATTCCTCCCGGATTACCCAAGGAATTTCTCCATGATTTAAATGAAAATATTAACATAAATTATTCGAAAATTCCCCCCTGAACTTCCATGAAATTTACTTCGGATTCCCGAGAAAGTCCTCCAGTAATAATGCATGGTTTCCTCAGGATTTCCATCGAATATTTCACAGTTTCTCCCAAAATTCCTTAAGAAGTTCCTCGGATTTATTTCTACAAAACTTCTTTCAGAAGATCCTCGCAAATTCATCCAAGAATCCCTTGGAAATTTCTCCAAGAGTTCCTTGGAAATTCCACCATCAGTTCTTTAGAAATTCCTGCAAAAAATTCCAGGCTATTTCTACTAAAGTCCCAAAGAGTGTAGTGTATCTTGGAGTTTCAATTTCTCCACGAGTCCCAGAGAATTTCTCCAGGAATTTCCCGGGAATGCCTCCATGGTTCTACAAGAATATCACGGGAATCCCCTTAGAAGCAACCGAAATATTGCTGCAGTAATTGTGGTAGAATCCCTCTAGGATTTCCCAGGGAATTTCCCAACGATTTTTTAAATTAACTACATAAATTATCCGGAAATTTCCACGACTACAACTTGCACGACTTCCACGAAAACTCCTCCAGCAATAATGCATGGTTCCTCGGACTTATTTCCAAGAGTTTCCCAAAAAAATCTGAAAATTCTTCCAGAAGATCCTCGGGAATTCATCCTTGAGCTCATAAGGAATTCCTCAAAGAGTTTTTCGGGAATTCCTCCAGAAGATAACTGGGAATTTCTACAGTAGGTTCTCGAAAATTCCTTTAGAAGTTCCTCGGGAATTCCTCCAGAAGTGTCTAGGAAATTCTTCAGGAAATTTTCGGGAATTCTTGCACAAGTTCTTCTTGAATTCTTCCAGGAGTTTTACGGGAGCTCTTCCAGAAGTATCTCGGGAATTTCTCCAGGAGATCCGTGGGAATTCTTAGTGGAGATTCTCGGGTATACCTAAAGCAGTTCTTCGGGAATTCCTCCAGAAATTCCTCGGACTTTCCTCCAGGAGTTCTTCGGGAATTGCGACATGAGTTCTTCGGAAAATTTATCCAGGAAATCCACGGGGATTCCTCCTGGAGATCATCGGAAATTCCTCCAGGAGATCCATGGGATTTCCTCTCGAAGATCCTAAGAAATTCCTTCATCAGTTCTTCATGAATTCCTACAGGAGTTTCCATACAATTTATGTAGAAGTCCCCGAGAGTAAACCTTTAAGCTACCATGAAATTCCTTCAGGAGTTTCATGGAAATTTCTCCAGGAATTTCCCGGGAAATTCCCTCCAGAATTTCCATGAAATTTACTTCAGAAGTTCATAGAGAACTCCTCCAGCAATAATGCATGGCTCTCTCCAGGTGTTCCCTATAGTACTTTTTATGGTTTTTCTCGAAAATTCCTAGAGAAGCTCTTCGTATTTATTTCCACGATTTCTACAAAGAAATCCGAAAAGTCATCCAGGAGTTCCACGGATATTCCTCCCGGAATGTCTCGGAAATTCCTCCAGTATATCCTCGGAAATACCTCCAGAAGATCCTCGGGAAATTGTCCTGGAGTTTATTGGGAATTCCTCCAGGAGTTATTCAAGAATTCCTCCAGGAGGTCCTCTGGAATTCCTTCAGGAGTTCCTCGAGAATTATTCAAGAAGATCTTCTTCATGAAGATGTTCGGGTAATTCTCCAGAAGATCTGTAGGGATTCCTCCTGGAAATCGTCAGGAGTTCCTCAGAAATTCCTCCAGGAATTCCTCGGGAACTCCACCAAGAGTTTATCGGGAATTCCTCCATATGTTTCCAAAAATTGCTCCCGGAATTCCTCCGAAATTTCGTCAGGAGTTCCTGGAGGTATCCATAGGAACATCCAGTTGAACTTCTGATAAAATCCTGAAAATCCTCCTCCGTGGAAGTTTTCTCGAAAAAATGCTAGAGGGATTCTCGAGGATCTCCTGGATAAATTCCCAAGGTGCTCCAGGAGAAATTCCCAAGGAGCTCCTGGAGAAATTCCCAAGGATCTTCTTTAGGAGTTCTCGAGAAACTCCTGGAGGTCTACCCGTGAATCTCCTGGAGAGATTCCTGAGGAACTCCTGGTAGAAATCGCGAGGAACTCGTGGAGGATTTTCTGTAAAACTCTTGGAAGAATTTCCTAGGTACTCCTGGAGGAATTCCCGAGTATCTCGTAAAGGAGATCTTTAAGAAACTCCCAGGTAATCTCTGAAAGAATTCCCGAAGAACTCTGAAGAAATTCTCGGCAAACTACTGAAGCAATTCCTGAGTAACTCCTGGAGGATTTTTTGGGAAATTTATGGAGGAATTCTCGAGGAACCCCTGAAAGAATTCCTGAGGAACTCCTGGAAGAATTTTTCCTGGAATTTTCGACAAAATTCTGAAGGGGTTGCTGTGGATCTCCTTGAGGAACTCCAGGAGAAATTTTTGAGGAAAGCCTGGAGTAATTCCCGAGGGACTTCTAGAGGTATAGCCAATAATCGCTTGAAGAGGTTACCGAGGAACTCCTGGAATAATCTCCAAGGAACTAGTGGAGAAATTCCCGAGGTACATACATACATTTATTTGTTCAACATCATTAAGACAAGACATAATCAACAATAGTACGCCACAATACTCGGTTCGTGGCTGCCGCTCTCCATCCTCGGTCGCGCCCAATGCTCGCCAAGTCACGCTCCACCTGGTCCGCCCATCGTGCTCTCTGCGCTCCACGCCTTCTTGTGCCAACCGGATCAGTTGCAAACACCAGCTTTGCAGGGTTGTTGTCCGGCATTCTTGCAACATGCCCTGCCCACCGTATCCTTCCGGCTTTGGCCACCTTCTGGATGCCGGGTTCGCCACACACCGTTCTCCTGCACACCGCCGAAGATCGTTCTTAGCACGCGTCGCTCGGAAACTCCGAGTGCTTGTAGGTCCTCCTCGAGCATGGTCCATGTCTCGTGCCCGTAGAGGATCACCGGTCTTATTAGCGTTTTGTACATGGTGCATTTGGTGCGTGGGTGAATCTTTTTCGACCGCAGTTTCTTCTGGAGCCCGTAGTAGGCCCGACTTCCGCTGATGATGCGCCTCCGAATTTCACGGCTCACGTTGTTGTCAGCCGTCAGTAAGGATCCGGGGTAGACGAATTCCTCCACCACCTCGAAAGTATCCCCGTCTATCGTAACATTACTACCCAGACGGATCCGGTCGTGTTCGGTTCCGCCTACCAGCATGTACTTTGTTTTTGAGGCATTCACCACCAGTCCGACCTTTGCTGCTTCGCGTTTCAGGCGGGTGTACAGTTCTGCCACCGTTCCAAATGTTCTAGCTATAATGTCCATGTCGTCCGCAAAGCACACAAATTGACCGGATTTTGTGAAAATCGTTCCCCGGCTGTTGAGCCCGGCTCGTCGCATCACACCTTCCAGAGCGATGTTGAAGAGTAGACATGAGAGTCCGTCACCTTGTCGCAGTCCCCGGCGAGATTCGAATGAGCTGGATAGTTCACCCGAAACCCTTACGCAGTTTTGCACACCGTCCATCGTTGCTTTAATCAGTCTAGTCAGCTTCCCAGGAAAGCCGTTTTCGTCCATGATTCTCCATAGCTCTGCGCGGTCGATACTGTCGTATGCCGCTTTGAAGTCGATGAACAGGTGATGCATTATGACCTGGTATTCACGGCATTTCTGGAGGATTTGCCGTACGGTAAAGATCTGGTCCGTTGTCGACCGGCCGTCGATGAAGCCGGCTTGATAACTTCCCACGAACTCATTAGTTTTAGGTGACAGACGACGGAAGATGATCTGGGATAGCATTTTGTAGGCAGCATTCAAAATTGTGATCGCCCTGAAGTTCTCACATTCCAAATGGTCGCCTTTCTTGTGAATGGGGCAGATTACCCCTTCCTTCCACTCCTCCGGTAGCTGTTCGGTTTCCCAGATCCTGACTATCAGCCGATGCAGACAGGTAGCCAACTTTTCTGGGCCCATCTTGATGAGTTCAGCTGCGATACCATCCTTACCAGCTGCTTTGTTGGTTTTGAGCTGGTGAATGGCATCCTTAACTTCCCTCAGCGTGGGAGTTGGTTCATTTCCGTCCTCCGCTGCACTGGCGTCGTCGTTTCCAGCATATTTCGGCTCGCGGCACGAAGCCGTTGCGGGATGCGTTGAGCTTCTGATAGAACTTCCGTGTTTCTTGGGAACGGCACAGCAGTTCCATTTCTTCACACTCCGCTTCTTCCAGGCGGCGCTTTTTCTCCCGAAAGAGGCGGGTCTGCTGTTTCCGCTTCTGTTTGTAACGTTCCACGTTCTGTCGAGTCCCTTGGTGCAGCATTACCGCCCTCGCTGCGTTCTTTTCCTCCAAAACCGTTCTGCACTCTTCGTCGAACCATTCGTTCCGTCGATTCCGTTCCACGTACCCGATGGTGCTCTCGGCTGCGTCTTTGATGGCTGCTTTCACTGTACTCCAGCAGTCCTCTAGAGGGGCCTCATCGAGCTCGCCCTCGTCTGGCAACGCGGCTTCGAGATCCTGCGCGTATGCTGAGGCGACATCCGGTTGCTTCAGTCGCTCTAGGTTGTACCGTGGCGGTCTCCGGTACCGTACATTGTTGATGACGGAGAGTTTTGGGCGCAGTTTGACCATCACCAGATAGTGGTCGGAGTCGATGTTGGCGCCACGATAGGTCCTGACGTCGATGATGTCGGAGAAGTGCCGTCCGTCAATCAGAACGTGGTCGATTTGAGATTCCGAGGTACTCCTGGATGAATTCTTGAGAATCTCCTGGAGGAATTCCCGAGGAACTCCTGAAGGAATTCCGCGGAATACATGGAGCAATTCCCGAGGAACTCCTGAAGAAGTTCTCGGTAAACTCCTGAAGGAAATCCCGAGGAATTCATGGAGGAATTTGCGAGGAGCTCCTAGAGGTATTCGCGAGAAGTTGATGAAGGGATTTACAAGGAACTCCTGAGGTACTTCTGGAGGAACCTGAAGAACTTCTGGAGCAATTCCCGAGGAACTTCTCCTCCTCCTTCCGAGGAATACATGAAGGAATTTCCTAGGAACTAATAGAGGAGTTCCTAAGGCACTTGTGAAGAAATTCTCGGCAAACTCTTGGAGGAATTCCCGAGAAACTGTAGGAATCTGTTAGTTTATATCAACAAAAATTTAAACGCATTTCAACTGAAATTGTTCCAAGATATGAATTATTGGGTTGGATCAAAAATATAAATACTATTTTTAAGCTTTCAACAGTCTTTAAAAGTCTTCACATAATTTGAAATGTTTTCAATATGTCTTTAGCAAAATAAATGTCTTCACAGAAGTTCAAATGTCTTCACATTGATGACATGTCTTCACATCTGGCATCCCTGCTGCTTAGTCCCCGGAAGATATCTCACAGGTACCTTGTGTGAGTGTAGCAGGTCTGGCGACACTGAAGAAGCATCCACGGGCGGTCAATCAAGCCCAAGAAAGCTGAGGCTTCAAGATTTTCAAAAGTATAAGTTTTTCACATTTAGATGTAAAGCGAAGAAGATATGATGTTTAAAAAAAACTAATTTAAGGCACCGTCGCCTGAGAGTTAATGTTTCGTGGAGCACTACATGAATCCCCCTAATCTATAGCATCGTATGGAAGCAAAGTAGCCCCAGCGTGTGCAATAAACCATGGCATATGGCCATGAAATGTAAGAACGGGGCTCATCTTCCAACATTACCGAACATCCACATTTTCGGTTGACTTTCGTGACCATGCGAAGATAAATGTCTCATTAGTCGAACCGGAGAGCTCAGAGACACATGTGAGCACACATCCTTCCTCGGAAAGGATTCTTCCGTTTAACTGCAACCTCTACTGTTGGTTTAGGTTGGTTTTAAGGGTTGCTTGTTAGATCATATGAAACGGAGGGATGAGCGATAATTATAATTTAAATTACACTCACGCACTGTAGGAATACAAGTGGGAATTCAGCACGACGACGCGACGACACGAAGGCAATAAAATTGTTGTAACCGAGTGTTTTTCTTAATTGCATTCTTCGGGGTGTATTATATCTACATAATGGATGCGGTGAGCAGCGGAAAAGAGGAAGCGAGAAACGGCATTTGTGCTAATGAAACAATGTTTATGGGAATGATACTTAGGGCCGATTTCTTCACCTCGGCTTAACCGGTAAGCCAGGCTTACCCATACAGTTAAACCTGGCTTAACGCTTAAGCCAGGGTGAAGAAATCGCCCCTTAGCGAATCAGTAGTAAATGCTCGAATGGGAAATCGACCGCCTTCACGGAAGCGAACTGATTGATGATGGTAGCTTATCGTCGCGCTCTAAACATCATGTGGCATAACAAGCAATTTTCGGCTAACTCCGGCTCTCTATCACGCGTATCAAGGTAGCGAGCGCTGCGATGAGCAATCAAAGCGAAGATCGTTAGCGAATCGTGTCGTCAATTTTGCTTTGTTTCATTCGTTCACTCCAAGCAACTCACACAACGGGCTCGTTGGTCTAGGGGTATGATTTTCGCTTAGGGTGCGAGAGGTCCCGGGTTCAAATCCCGGACGAGCCCACACGATATTTTTTTCTACAGCTTTTCCTTTCTCAGATTTATTCGATCACACGTCATAATTCATAATGGCACACTTGAATATATTTCCGGTTCGTTAGGACAGCAAACGTTCGAACAGTTTTTCTTGAGTTCAACATGTTTCCCCTTTTATTATTATTTTGACTCAGATGGTTCGTCGATTCTTATCACTGCCGCTTGTATGCGTGTTGACGCGAAGAATCACGATCAACGATGAAGAGGGAAACGAAAGCGAACGTAAAAAAATGATGAGGGGACTCTTGTCAATCAATGTACACACACGCTTATGTACTTTCGGCGTTACTACCGACGGGCAAACTGAATGGAGTGCCAAGCATCAGAAATGAGGAGTAGAGTGGGAACCCCCTTAATTCGATTTTGCTCTTTATTTTGCCTGTTGATTGCTTTATTGATGTGCTTTTTTGACATAAATATTTAAATGGATAAATTATTCGACGCATTTTTCTTATATTATCGCCATTTGTTAACGACAGATAAGTTAATATATGGCGATAAAATCAAATCAAAACAATCTGTACATAGGGAGTTGATCTGATTCCCGTCATCATTCTACCTATTTCCATCTAGTTCACGTCTATTTCGGGCACAATATGAATTTAATTCTCGTCACACTCTCTACGTGACACTCTATATAGGATGGTCAAACATGATTTGACCGTTTTTATGCATTTGAAAAGTCGGTCAAATTCTTCGCAATCCAAATCAAATCATGTAACTCAACGCACACATTTCCCTGCATTTTCCCTGGAACGAACACAACTGGTAGGGGAATCTGGGGTAATATGCACTAATAGAACGACCTTATAAATAAGCAGCTGGAAAATTTTACATATCTACGTTACGTAATTAGTGAGAAAATGAATAAAATCAAAATGCAGGTTTCTGATGTAATTTTTCCGATCATTTGTCGAACGATTTGATGATGAAAACCGACCAAATATCTTAACCTGTTGTATTTATTTAGTCAATTGAGGGCAATGCTAAGCGTAGGAAGAATAACTTAAACAGTAATGTACGTAAATTATATATTTTAATTTTTTTTTTACTTTTTTGCTCTTGACTGGGCAATATGCAGTCCATGTGTTGGGGCAAAACGCACCTATAGAAAACAAGCTGTAATAATATCTATGAGCACTCTGTAAGTAATCGCAAACGCAATTGAGCTATTATTCGTCTTAAAACCTTAGAAAACATACATTTTCTCTAAAATATTATTGCCTTTTTTTGCATTTGGACTTATCTTCCTTAACTGGTGCGTATTACCCCAGAATCCCCTACAATTTACCGACTAGGCAACTTATTTCAATAGTTGAGCAGCTTTTGCTGCATTCTGCAGCGGTAAAATCCACTTTCGTAGTACCACAGAGCTTTTGTGGGGTGTGAATTGAAGGTCAGGTCAACAAGTGAATCTGACGAAGTGAAAATTGAACGGTGATGAAAAACAGTTCGGCTTGCTGCTGCTTTGGTGCTGTTGCCTCCGTCATATGCAAAACGATAAAAAAAAAACATGTGAAGTCGCAAGTAGAGAGAAATTGAAACGTGAAATTGTGTCTAGTTTTTCGATTTCCGAGGGGCTGGCTGTTGATAATCTACATCTTTTTGCTTCCATCTAATGAGTCATTGGCAAAGTTTAGTTGCAAAACCTTTAATTATCGGCTATCTTCCGTCTGGTATGACGGGAAATAGTGTATATGATGAATTAAATTTCTACCCTACAACATTGAACCTTAAAACACATGAAAGCAGATTCCGGGTTTACTTTTCTACTTTTTCTGCATCAACATCTTCTGCAAACTCTTATTCGTCTTTTTGGCGTAAATACCTTCCCTGATAAAAAATATCATAAAAATACGATAAATTTTATTGTTACACCATTTTTTCGAAAAATATTCACCATTAAACGTATACGTATACGTAAACGTCAACGACTTGTCAGTTGGTCTGAAATTGATCTAAAATGCATTCGAAAGTGCATCGCTATGCAGATGTCGTCTGCTTTGACAGAAATTTGACGGATAGCGGTACGATAACTGCAAAACTGTTGCACTTATCGGACTTGCAGTTAAAAAGCATTGCAGTTAAAGCGTTTGCACCGAGCGAACGTCTACTGTACATATTTATTACCCGCGAATATTCGCATCGCGTTATAAAATTTGAAGATGTGATGAACATAAAAATTATTATAAGTATTCGAAAAAATAACCGAAATTGTGGAACTCGGTACGAATAAATCGACGCGGAAAACGTGGTCTACTTGTCACTGAATCGTACGGTAATCTTGACCTTTCTTAAGAAAGATATACTTCGCCGTTTTGATCTTGAAATCTTGATCCTGGAATGTTCCAGCATTTAAATAAACCAGGCTGGAAAATAGCAAGATCAAAACTTGATATGGTGGATCTTACACCGTAACGCACCATTCCAAAGTGATCTACCCACGTTACGGGTTATGTAATATCATGCCCTGAGTTAGAAAACGCGAAGGAAAACAATTACAGTAGAGCGGAATTTTTTTCGACTTTCCATACAAGGTTGGTAATTTGAAATCGATTTTTGTTCTATTTTTAAGAAAAGTCGCTCACTTCATTCAAGTCATTCTACGTAATCAATGCTCCGATTGAGCTGAATTTTTTACTGTTACTGGGCTACATCTGATGTATCATATGAACGTTGAGAAAGAGTTTTTAAATTGTTTTTTTTTTCTTTATTGAAAAAAAAATACATTTCTTCATATACTTTTGGTAATTTTGCTAAAATTCAAGGAGATCGTCCCTTAAACTAGCCAATGTTTTGAATTTGATCAATCTGTCAAAAAACCTGCCTTCAGAAGATCGAAAGGTATTATATTCAGCTTTTAATTAATGGGGCTGCAAAATGGTGAGTCGATAAGGAGAGTGTCCAACATAATTCTGGTCCTCACAAGTTCCTACCTCATGCTTCTACGGGTTAAGCGATGACAAAGACCGCCAGCTATAAGTTGTGTGCTTAGCAGGTAGTGCAGCTCGTGTACTGTTGTCCTTCTGACTTCAACTAGATTGAGGAGGTACGTCTCGAGCGTCTGTTCACCAAGGAGGTGCGGCTCAGACAGCGTATGTTCTGGCATCCAGCGGCTGAGTATGAAATGCTCCTCCAACGGAAGTTATACCTAAGGTGGCAGCCCCACCACGGTGGATAGGGGACCTTAGGCCAACAACCTACTGTTTCCGAAACCCAAAAAACCGTTACCGAAACCGAAAATGAAAGATTACGAACGGCAACGACTTTTAGCGCGAAACAATGGACAAGAATTTTAACTTGGAATGTATTAACCCTAGCCCAGCAGGGTAAACTGGCACAACTAGTCAATGAGGTATGCCGTATAAGGCAATCTAACGATTATCACCCTTCTCTCTCAAGCAGCAGCAGTAGATAGCAATTTTTAGTTTAATATATTCATACGGAAACGTTTCCGTATGAAAACAAACCCATGCTTCTCGTGAGCCAAAAAGAGAAGGGTGATCAATCGTCAGATAGCCTTATGAAGCTTGAGATCCTAGGACTGAGCGAAGTCCGTTGGCCGAACTTTGGAAAACACAGATTGGCGTCGGGTCAAATTCTGCTATACTCTGGTCTACGAGGTGAACACGCTCCTCGCCACCGTGGAGTTGGTTTCCTATTCAACGCTCATGCCCACGCTGCGCTCATGAAGTGGAAACCTATTAATGAGAGGATAATTGTAGCCAGATTCATAACACGGGTTCGAAACCTTATCATGATCCAATGTTACGCGCCAACCGATGCTGCCGGATTGCAAGATAAAGAAAACTTTTACAGTCAACTGAATGCTGTCGTAGCCAAGATTCCGAAAGGTGATATCAAGATTCTCATGGGCGACTTCAACGCGAAGGTTGGTTCCGACAACTCGGACTATGAGCACGTCATGGGATGCCATGGTTTCGGAGAAATGAGCGAAAACGGGGAGCTGTTTGCAGAGTTTCGTGGCAACAATGACATGGTGATTTGGGGATCGCTCTTTCGTCATCGACCAGTGCACAAAGTGGCATATGTTTCCCGTGATGGCGTCACGGAAAATCAAATCGGCCACATCTGCATCAGCCAAAAATGGAGACGGAGCCTTCTTGATGTGTGGAACAAACGTAGCGACGACATTGCGTCCGATCATCATCTCCTAGTCGACGAGATCCGACTGCGCATTGCTAGGATCTATCGACAGGAGGAGAACATCGGGCGCCGGTTCAACACATGCCGACTGGAAGACGCTGCGGTGAAAAGGTCCTTCGTCGAGGAGCTAGAGAACCGTGCTGCGGGTATTCCAGCAGGTGGACGCGTAGAAGATCAATGGAGTGCCATCAACAATGCCTTCATCGCCACCAGCGAGAATAATTTGGGTGAGCTACGCACCCGGAGAAAGCAGTGGATCACAGATGATATCTGGAGGAAGAAAGAGGAGCGAAGGAACGCCAAAGTCGCGATAGAGCGAGCTAAAGCACGAGGAGCCAAAGCCGTAGCCCGTCAGCGTTATTCGGCTCTCGAGAAGGAAGTGAAACGCTCATGTAGACGGGACAAAAGAGCGTGGGCGGACACCGGCGTCATCCATCTCCTCTAAGATGTTTCACGCCGCCTTAGTGGGACTAAGATGAATGTTACGAAAGACACATCTGACCAGTTGAAACGCTGAATCACAGTATAAATTTTGGAACAATTTCAGCCAGTATTTCTGGAGGAATCCCTGGAGGCCTCTCTGGAAAGAAAAAATCCCCAAATTGGGATGAAGCAACTAGCAACGTTTGACGTTTGAGAGGTAATTATAAAAGTAATTTCAGCAATTTTGTATTGGTTTAAAATGTTATATAGAGTTCAGTGCTAAAGGATCATAAGGGGCTGTCCATAAACCACGTGGTCATTTTTTGGGACTTTTCAAACCCCCCCCCCCCCCCCCGCGTGGTCATTCGTCCATACAAAATTTTTTATTAGACCATACAAAATGACCCCCCCCCCCTCATGACCACGTGGTTTATGGACAGCCCCTAAATATGAAAGTTTGCAAAAATATTGGTCTTTTTAAATAATTACACGAGACTTGTTTCGAAACACAGAGAAAAATTTCGACTCAGTGGCTGAGTTGGTCTTACTCAGAAATCGAAAAATCCTTTGTTGTCTTACTCAGTTTCCGTTAAAGGTGGGACAACTCATTGGCAATGGGTTGTACCACTTTTAGCTGAAACTGAGTAAGAAAACAAAGGATTTTTTTCCATTTCTGAGTAAGATTAACTCAGCCACTGATTTTTTTTCTCGGTGTACGTAATTTCCCAGCCAACACGGAGTCGTATATGATGTAGAATAGAATGCTGAAGTGGAGGCCATATGCGTACATGCTTCCGTTTAACCACGTGTAAAGTGTACGCTTATCGCCTCCACTTTAGCATCCTATTCAACAGCATATGCGATCATGTGTTTGCTGGGTTATATATGACGCTAAAAGACATCAACTTAATTAATATTTATTATATAACGGATGCTGTGAAGCTAAGTGAAACACACTTTTATTTTTCTTGTTCAAAATAAGCTGACAAAATCGAGTCGACACGTGCTAAGAAAGATCATCGGTGGTGTGCTGGAGAACGGTTTGTGGCGAAGAAGGATGAACCACTAGCTCGCTGCACTCTACGGCGAACTCAGCATCCAGAATGTGACCAAAGTTGGAAGGATACGATGTGCAGGGCGTTAATCTCTTCACATTAGGGGAACTGCGGGCATAACGCCCCCGGGGGCAAAACGCCTTCACGCGATTTCATCATATTGTGGAGGTCTTCGTTAGATGCAAGCTTACTATAACTCAAACTGAGCAGGTTAAGCCCAAGAATGGCTGCTATTGTCGAAGGAAAAGCGTGAAAAACGACGATTTTCCACATTTTGAAAGATTCCCTAATATGCAGCGCACAGAAATTAAGACATTGCGCGCTGTTATATGGAATCAACCCATGAAACTACCACGCGCCTCCTACTCCTTCATTTGCTGCTGGGAAGAGTTCGATGGAGACCCTTGGTATTTCACAATAAGTCAAAGCGGGAAATGCCAGCGGGCGTTTTGCCTCACCCAAAAAGGCATTTTGCCTCCTGCAGTTTTCCGGCACCTAAAAAGTGACACTTTTTTGAATTATTCATTTGAATGGGAAATGTTGTGGTCACGTGGGCCAAAAGTTGAAGTCTCTTAGGTAAGGGAATACGAGGTAGCAGAATACGACCAAAAAATAAGCATCATTTGAGGTTTATGACCACATATGCGTAGCCGGGGCGTTATGCCCCTCTTTCCCCTACCAGTGCTTCGTATACTAAGCGCCCTACCGCCTTTTGCAAAAAGCAGGAAAAACCCCTCCCTTGTCGCCTTTTCTGAGCACGGGAATGCGGACTACAGCCCTGCTATGTTGGTGATCGCTATTGATCTGGATGGCACAAGATGGTGTAGAGAGCAAAAAGCACGATGGGCAAACCAGGTGGAACGTGGTCTGGCAAGCATTATTGGGTGAGAACGAGGCTAGAGTACCCACAAACCGAGTATTGTGGCATACACTATTATTGATTAATTGTAAATAAATGAAGTGTAGATTAGCATAAGTTAAAATACACAAAAATAAAAATTTAAAAAAAATGTAAATAAATGTACGTGTGCACTACGAAAAAAGGTGTTCTGAAAAGGTTGAATTTTGAACAGCAGCCAGTCTTCAAGAAACTTTTCGCCATACTAAATTAATTGATGGTCCGAATAACTGTCAACTTTTACCATACCGTAAACTGGGGTGTAGTTGATCAGTGGGGTGAACCTGATCACTCAATTACCCACGGATATCGACTTTCAAGGAAGTTACCATTCCATTATAATGTTTCGTCATTGGATTGTGAATGGCTATAATATAATTGTTGCTTTCTTGAAAGTCTATATCCGTGGGTATTTAAGTGATCAGGTTCACCCCACTGATCAACTTCACCCCAGTTTACGGTACCAGTCAGTCAGCGTGTTGGCCTTTCCGGTCCAGCAAATTTTGCCGAATGTGAATAATCACTGCTGCAGCCAAACCCTTCTCCCAAAGTAGGTAGAGTTCGTTTCGTTATCTAGTCACAGATGGATAAAGGATTGGCCGGCGCTCACCCACGACAACACGCACAGGCTGAGAAGAACAAAAAAAAATACAATCCTCAGTTTGATGATGATTGATGATGTGAAACGAGAGAATGTGGTCAATCGGTAAATACCTCGGACACATAATCTCCCCTTCCGAGTTCTCTTGCAACCACCGCACCGCACCGACTGACTTATGATGCATTTGAGTTTGAAGAAGGGTAAAAGTTGACGGTTTCGTTTCTAATTGAATTCAGCCATTTGCTATATCTTAGGACTACATTGATTCCCCCTTCTTGTATCAACGATGGTGATGAACTGAATCCTATTAGAGAGTGACCGTGGTGTTCTGTGTGTTTTTATTGAATTTGTAATCAAATAAGATGAAGCCTATCGTGAAAATTACATTCATTTAGAATTTCTGTCGCACATCGACAAGTTAGATTTACTTACAAAACATTCTTTCTGTGATAACTGCGAAACTTCATAGCTTTGTAAAAAAACAAAGTTTCAGGATGACAATTTTCTGAAATACATAATGACAATGAATTTTTATTGTTTACTATCAAAACATACCCAGTTGTGTATATCCTTGGTGACCCAATCCCAAGGATTTATCTGTATCATTCACCTTTCCGAAGGTAGATTTTACTCGACATAGGTATATACACTATAAGGGAGCAAATGTTTGTTAGAAAAATAAACGCAGAAAACCGGTCCTGCAGCAGCCAGCTACCCCACCTGCCTCCATCACCATTCGTTGGTCCAAATGTCGGTCCTCCAGACGAAATGCATTCAACGTTGCTCTAGACACGAAGTTGAGGAAAAAGCGGAGACTGCAATGCATTTGATTACTTTTTGTTCGTTTGTTGTGTTTCCTTTATGTCGACGTTACTGTTTTCCTATGAAAGGTATAAAAAGCTTTACCATTTTTACACCTTTAAGAAGTGTACAAAGACCGCTTGGAAACTCAGCTCGACAAGTTGAGCAGATATATGTATATGTGTATGTGCACATTCACGTAGAACACTATTGAATTTTATTTCAAGTAATTTTAAAATTTGCCTGTACCAATCATGCAGTCTAATCTGTGTTAACAATACCGCCACCTGGTGGCCATATTTTGCATGAGATGATTTACTGGTTGGCATCGGCTTTCAATCTTAAGAAAGGAACCGTTCCGTTCCATAGGGGGATTGGATCAGGTTTTTATTTTCATGTTGCATTATGAAACCGATTCACTACCCAAACCTATGCATCTGCAACCAATACCAGGTTGGATACAGGTGGAGGTTAGTTGGGTGATTGTTCGAAGGATCTGGTACAATTCTGGCAAGGGGTGATGTGATCCCACCGCTGCGATGTAGCCTGGCTCATTGATTCATCTTCATCGAAAGAGCTCGTTGGGTGAGGACGTCCACGGAAGCACAGACTTTCGAGCAGACTTTGACATCTTTTCTGTTCCACTTTTTTTTTTTCTAAACATAGGGGAGGGAACTTCTCAATAGACACCTGAACGGCCTAGGTACAGATAGAGTGCGGTTAAGGTCGTCATCTACAACAAAACTTAAAGACAGGACTACTCTCTCCTCGACCCGCTAAACACATTCCCATGGTCGCCCAACCCTAAGTCTCTCCGGAACCACAAAGAAGGCATTGCTTCAGAGAGTGCATATCGCATCCTCAAGTTTAGTTGCGTAGCCTGCAACAACGACCATCGATAATTCGCTTTGCTGAAATCTCAGGTCCTATCAGCTAGCACCAGAAGGGGGCTTTCCTACTGCGGGCTCGAATCCAACCCAGTAGACCAACGCTACGGCAGCAACGCTTTCAAGACGTTCTTCTCGCGGCCACTCAATCGCTGTAAGGATCGATTTCAACCACAGGGCACCGGTATGATCTACGTAGCCAACTTCGAACCCCTGGACCACCTCTTGTAGCGCGTCAGAACTAATCATTCTTCAAGTCAACGCGCCACCTCCTACATTATACATTACATACATTTATTTGTTCAACATCACATTTAAGGCAAGACATAATCAACAACACTACGCAACAATACTAGGTTTGTGGCTGCCGCTCTCCATCCTCGGTCGCACCCAATGCTCGCCAGGTCACGCTCCACCTGGTCCGCCCATCGTGCTCTCTGCGCTCCACGCCTTCTTGTGCCTACCGGATCAGTTGCAAACACCAGCTTTGCAGGGTTGTTGACCAGCATTCTTGCAACATGCCCTGCCCACCGTGTCCTTCCGGCTTTGGCCACCTTCTGGATGCTGGGGTCACCGTAAAGAACAGTGAGCTCGTGGTTCATCCTTCTCCGCCACACACCGTTCTCCTGCACACCGCCGAAGATCGTCCTTAGCACGCGTCGCTCGAAAACTCCGAGTGCTTGCAGGTCCTCCTCGAGCATGGTCCATGTCTCGTGCCCGTAGAGTACCACCGGTCTTATTAGCGTCTTGTACATGGTACATTTGGTGCGTGGGTGAATCTTTTTCGATCGCAGTTTCTTCTGGAGCCCGTAGCAGGGCCGACTTCCGCTGATGATGCGCCTCCGAATTTCACGGCTCACGTTGTTGTCAGCCGTCAGTAATGATCCGAGGTAGACGAATTCCTCCACCACCTCAAAAGTATCCCCGTCTATCGTAACATTACTACCCGGACGGATCCGGTCGTGTTCGGCTTTGCTTTTAAGGCATTCACCACCAGTCTGACCTATGCTGCTTCGCGTTTCAGGCGGGTGTACAGCTCTGCCACGTTCCAAATGTTCTGGCGTTAATGTCCATGTCGTCCGCAAAGCACACAAATTGACCGGATTTTGTGAAATTCGTTTCCCGGCTTTTGAGCCCGGCTCGTCGCATCACACCTTCCAGAGCGATGTTGAAAAGTAGGCATGAGAGTCCATCACCTTGTCGCAGTCCCCGGCGAGATTCGAATGAACTGGATAGTTCACCAGACACCCTTACGCAGTTTTGCACACCGTCCATCGTTGCTTTAATCAGTCTAGTCAGTTTCCCAGGAAAGCCGTTTTCGTCCATGATTCTCCACAGCTCTGCGCGGTCGATACTGTCGTATGCCGCTTTGCAGTCGATGAACAGGTGATGCGTTGGGACCTGGTATTCACGGCATTTCTGGAGGATTTGCCGTACGGTGAAGATCTGGTCCGTTGTCGACCGGCCGTCGATGGGGCCGGCCTGATAACTTCCCATGAACTCATTCGTTTCAGGTGACAGACGACGGAAGATGATCTGGAATAGCACTTTGTAGGCAGGATTCAAAATAGTGGTTGCCCTGAAGTTCTCACATTCCAAATGGCCGCCTTTCTTGTGAATGGGGCAGATTACCCCTTCCTTCCACTCCTCCTGTAGCTGTTCGGTTTCTCAGATCCTGACTATCAGCCGATGCAGACAGGTGGCCAACTTTTCTGGGCCCATCTTGATGAGTTCAGCTGCGATACCATCCTTACCAGCTGCTTTGTTGGTTTTGAGCTGGTGAATGGCATCCTTAACTTCCCTCAGCGTGGGAGTTGGCTCATTTCCGTCCTCCGCTGCACTGGCGTCGTCGTTTCTTCCGTTGCCGTGGGCTCCCGTGCCTACGTTCTCCACGCCGTTCAGGTGCTGATCGAAGTGCTGCTTCCACCTTTCGATCCCCTCACGTCTGTCCGTCAAGAGGCCTCCGTCTTTATCCCTGCATATTTAGGCTCGCGGCACGAAGCCGTTGCGGGATGCGTTGAGCTTCTGATAGAACTTCCGTGTTCCTTGGGAACGGCACAGCAGTTCCATTTCTTCACACTCCGCTTCTTCCAGGCGGCGCTTTTTCTCCCGAAAGAGGCGGGTCTGCTGTTTCCGCTTCTGTTTATAACGTTTCACATTCTGTCGAGTCCCTTGCTGCAGCATTACCGCCCTCAAAAACCGTTCTGCACTCTTCGTCGAACCATTCGTTCCGTCGATTCCGTTCCACGTACCCGATGGTGCTCTCGGCTGCGTCTTTGATTCTGCGCGTATGCTGAGGCGACATCCGGTTGTTTTAGTCACTCTAGGTGTTGCCGTGGCGGTCGCCGGTACCGTACATTGTTGATGATGGAGAGTTTTGGGTGCAGTTTAACCAACACCAGATAATGGTCGGAGTCGATGTTGGCGCCACGATAGGTCCTGACGTCGATAATGTCGGAGAAGTGCCGTCCGTCAATCAGAACGGGGTCGATTTGAGATTCCGTCTGCTGTGGTGATCTCCAGGTGTAACGATAAGGGAGGCTGTGTTGGAAAAGGGTGCTACGTATGGCCAAATTTTTGGAGGCGGCGAAATCAATGGAGTCGTTCGTCTGCTAGTGGGCGCTGAACTTACCAATCGTCGGTCTGAATTACTCCTCCTGGCCTATCTGAGCGTTCAAATCTTCTGTGATGATCTTGACGTCGTGACTTGGGCAGCGATCGTACTCGCGTTCGAGCTGCGCGTAAAATGCGTCCTTGTCATCAGTACTTCCGGAGTGTAGGCTGTGCACGTTTATCATGCTGAAGTTGAAGAATCGGCCCTTGATCCTCAACCTGTACATTCTTTCGTCGATCGGCCACCAACCGATCACGCGCCTCTGCTGTTCCCAGCTCGCGTGTGTTGCCGCAGCTCTGGTAGATGGTATGATTACCTCTGAACGTTCGCACCATGGATCCTGTCCAACACACCTCCTGCAGCGCTACGATGCCGAACCTGCGGTCCTTCAGTAGATCGGCGAGTATGCGGGTGCTCCCAATGAAGTTGAGAGATCGGCAGTTCCACGTACCGAGTTTCCAATCGCAAGTCCTTTTTGTTCGCTGGGGTCGTTGCCGTTGGTCTCGGTTCGTATTATTCTGTTGCTGATTTTCCGTTACAATGTTTTTTTACGGCTGGCTCGTAGGGCCTGACACAAACCCCTTACTTTCCGGAGGACCATAGTGCGCAGTTGAGCTTAGAGTCCTTCCCTGGCACTCGGACGTAGATCAGCCGCCCCTAACATGGGGATCAGACGCTGTTGTGAGCCGCTCCTCCTGGAGAACAGACGCTCAGGTTTACCGAAGCAAACCCCCCCTTCCCTGTCAGCCTACGACCAAAGTTCCCACCGGGGTTGATTACCCGATCTTCCCTAAGGTTGCTCATAGTTTCCGGCCGGTACCGCGTGGAGGTAGGGATAGGAGTTGCTGGGCAGAGGCTAGTGGATCACAATGGGATCTGAATTGCACAGCATACCCAGCCTTTACCGTGCCTCTTTCAGCATCACAGTCGCGAATGGTCCCTGCTTTTTCAGGTTTCAGATCAATGTGGGCAAGGTGAAGAAAGTGATTATTGCAAACGCTTGCCCACGGCTGACCGTGTTTACTACTGTATCTGCACAAGACTACCAAGCCTGCCGTGTGTCAAGGTAGGTATTAACATTCATTCTTCACATCGATATGCTTATTGTGCTTTGTCTCGCGGTTCCTGGAATACATCCACGGTTGTCTTCGTATATTCAGGTCTCCGAGTATTCCAGTCAACCAAATCGCTTCTGATTCAGCAGAGCTATAGCAAAGTATTCGTTTGTGCGTTTGACCCATACTTACGTCCTTGGTCCACTGTTAATATTGAAAAGCCGAATATCGCTGTTGCTATTCGTATTCCTGGAACTTGCTGAACACTTCTTAATATCTTCGCATCAAATAGAGCAACGCGAAGTGGGTATGTTCGTCGATAAAACTCACAAAATACCTCAATCTGTTCCAAGCCGGAGGATTGATGGGACCACATTTCCGTTTCCATTGCCTGGTTGATTTGTCACGGCTTCATCTAAATGAGTGGCGGCATGCGATCCTCGTTCATCCTCAGCTCAAATGCCGGAGGCGTTGAAGCCACAGCGCGTCCGTTTCCGACAAACACAAGTTTGCCGTCGGGCCTTCCAAATCAATCTCCAGCTCGTGTAGAGTGCGTCTTTCAGATGTGCGGTTGAAATGGATTCTCCGTCTAACTGCTGCCTTATTGAAAAATCAATAAAACTCACCTAAACGCCAGCCATTTCCAGCTTTTTACGGACACCAAATTATTGCGCAAATCCGGGGTGAACAAAACCTGTTGTTATGAATCTCTCCAACAGTCTCGGCCACCATGGACTGGCCATCCTTTGCCACGTTTATTACGATGGGTTGCTTCAACTTTCGGACCACCGGTTGTCATTAACTAGATGGTCCCTGGAACTCGAGTTGAGCTTAAATAATACTGCTTCTGCGTTTCACGTATCCTTAGCACAAAACTTACAGATTTTCTTGCGTTTGCGGACGCATTGACTTCTACACCGAACTTTTGGCAACAGTTCTTTAAGTGGCCATGTTAGAGCGATTTTTCTAAAGACTCACCCAAAAACGTCTAAAGAGATTTTATCCATGGGTTACTCTAGAAATTGCTCATGGCATCTCTCTTGGAACTCCTCTTGATCTTCCTCCAAGGATTACAGCTCAAGGAATCTCAATAGAAATCTCTAGAGGAATCCCTAAAAGAATTTCCGGAAGTACGTACTTACATACTCTCAGTTTTCCTGAGCACCCACGGTGATGCAGAGGGCCAAATAGAAAGATCTCCATCCTGGGCGATTGCCAGCCATCGCGATGATCTGTGTCCAGATCAAATTTTTATCGACTTCCTTTATTGCTTTGTTGAGGCTGCGCCGCCATGAACCTCTGGGTCTGCCTCTGCCGCGATGTCCTGCCGGGGATCCAATCTAACGCTTGCTTGCAGATTTCGTCTTCGCCCCTGCGTAGAGTGTGGCCGACCCACCTGCACATTCGCTCCCGAGTGTTTGTCGCTATCGGCTTTTGATGGCATCGATGATGGAGCTCCACGTGGAAGATCCAATTGTGACGCTACCATGGACGACAAATAGACGAATTATATACCGCAAGCATCTACTGATGAAGATCTGCAGTCGTTGAGAGTTCTTCACTGATACACACCAAGTTCCACTGGTGTACAGCAGCACAAATTCAGGGTTGTTACAACAGCGCGAATTTCGCAAATTCCGCGGATTTCGCGATTTTCGCGGATTTGGCGCGGATTTGCCTCTAGAATTCGGCCCTCGCGCGGATTTGGCGCGGAATTGATTTTGCTGTACCATCATGCAAATTTTATTGAGTGTACATGATTTTATTTGCATCGTAGTTTTGTTGTATGAGATTATCTTCTTTTTATCTACCAACCAGCGATTCATGAATCCCGTCGAATTACTATGTTCTGTAAATCTTGCATGTAATAATACTAAGAGTTAAGCCATTTTTGTGCTTGAAATTCCGGTTGATATGAATCGTAGAGCCTTTAAATATTTGAATAATGTTTCGGTAATAAATCAATACGAAATTGATCTAGAAAATTTGAAACAAAACCAGCTTAGTTACATCAATGTAGTTTATTTCGTAGCAATAAACTTCATTTTGCATAATTAGTTTTGCAATGTACTTAAGAAAAACATGCTAGTACTTCCTCACTTTTGTAAATGATCATAACATATAATATCTATAATTTAACGTATAATATAATAACTGACATAGCAAACAATATTTGTTGGATTTACAGGAATATACTGAACTTGAGCTCTACTCCGAATAATTTTTAGGAATTCCATAACAAAATCCAGGAAATCATCAAGGGTTTTCTTCAGGGTGCATCCCCGGAATTCGTCTAAGAATCTCTTTTGATATTATTCTTAAGATCTTTGTGAATGAACTTTCATCTGCTGTTCTTCTCTTTTTTCTGTGCTAATGCAAGTGTCTGATTTTTGTTTTATAAAAAAAATCCTGTAGAAATATCGACAGAAAGTACTAAAGAAAATGCTCGAAAGTTTTTGACAAAACTATAAGAGTTCTTAGTTGAATTGTCAAGTAAAGCACTGCTGAAATACTGGAATCTCTTATAAAATTGGTTGAAACTCCACACAATATTTCTTTGGTGAAATTCTGCAACTATTTCCCCAAGATTTCCAATACGGTTATGATCATGCGTGTTTGTAGTTAGTATTTAGTCCCCAGCTCCACGCTGACGCAAGTCGTACACGCTGACGAAATAAAAAAAAAAATCAATCATCAATATTTAATTTAATTTATTTATTTCGTCAAACATTGTAGACTACAAGCTTAATGTATAAGTTTACAGATATTGATACTTATGTATATAACATTTTATGTGTCATTAGATCTACCATTTAGGACTTTCCTTAGCAGTGGTCTTGACATAGTTAAATCGATTATTTCGCAGTATTTGTTATAGACATTCAATAATGAGCTCATTGGTCCGTTTATTGCATATGAAGTTCGTAGCGATTTGAGCTGAAATATGTTACGTGATCTTAAAGAGCGAAATGGGGCATACAAATTTAGGCTCGCTAATAAATCTTCCGATTGAGTGCGTTGTGAGATAAGATCGTTTATAAAAGCTATACATGCAATTTCCCTTCTTTTCTTAAGAGTTTCTAAATTGATAAGCAAGCACCGGGACTCATACGACGGAAGAGGATAGGATGCCCATCCTAGTTTTCTTAGAGCAAAGAGTAAAAATTGTTTTTGTACAGATTCAATACGATTTGAATGAACATCTTGATATAAATTGCTCCTAAGAATTTCAAATATTTCTTAGCAATCCATGTCTGGAGTAATTCATCCATCAGAAGCCACTAGAAAAGTTTCCGTAAGAATAGATTTAAGTTGGAATTTTCAGAGTGATCTACCACATAGGTCTAGAAGCATTACTAGTAAAAATCCTTACAAATCCTTAGAATCCTAGGAAAATCTGTCGAGACACCATGAAGTAAATCTATAAAAATGCATATCGATCCATGTGAAAACTTTGGAAAAAACCCTTGAGGAATCTCCAAAGGATTTAATGGATAAATAACTGGGGAAATGCTAGAATAAAATCCTAAAGGAATTTTAAACCAGCAAGGAAATCTTTAAAAAACATTGCAACATTGTCTTTCAAGAATTTCCCCAGAGTTTCCTCCAATGATTGCTGTAGGGATTTTTTAGTAGTATAACTGCGGAGGAATTAGAAATTTCAATTTTTTACAGGCATTCCTCTTGGCATTTCTTCAGTTTTTCCTTAAGGCGCTGTCCATAAAGTACGTAAACTCCGTTTTGGCCATTCCAAAACCACCTCCCATCCATCCTCACAGACTTTGTCCATACAAAATTTTCGAAATAAGTATGAAGCGTAGACTATGGCCAGACTATTCCCTACCCCCTAATAGTTCACATAGTTCATGAACGAGTCCTAAAGTATTCTCCATGGATAATACTTATCTAAAGTTTCTTGCTAGAATGTCTCACTGGGATCCTCCAGATATTACTAAAAAAAATTCTCAAAGTTAATTTCTAAGCATTACCCTACTCAAATTCATACTCATTATTTTGAGAATTCTTTGAAAAAGTTTGTATCAGGTACTGTATTTAAAAACTTCATGAATTCTCCCGTTTCATTCAGGTCTTTCCAAGGGTTTTAGGGATACCTCCATAAATTTTCTTTACTAGAAATTTCTTCACGTATCTTTTGGTTGGATGACGGGTTCTGACGGATTTCTCCAAGAACGCTCTGTAGATTGGTACAGCGATTTCGCTAAAAAAATTGAAGGAATAATATTGCTGAAAAAATATATGAAATAAAGTTCTGGAAAAACGTCTCTAAATTGTAGAAAGCTTAGAATATTTAAGATAGACTGCGTTAATTTACGAAATAAAAGTTCAGTTCCCACATAGCACTCAAATAGTCCATTCCAGTTGAAAGTGCCTTTTCTTCATACACTATTGTAGACTGTTCAAGTTTAAGGTTGAATTTATACTAAATGTAGAAAAATTAAACTTTACGGAACTCGCGGATTTGGCGCGGATTCAAATTTTGCTCGCGCGGATTTGTCGCGGATTTTTTTCCACGCTTCTCGTAACAACCCTGCGAAATTTCACTTTCGAGTTGACGTTGATGGTAAGACCTGCCGCCGAAGAGCGATCGGCAAGATCATCGAGCTTGCTCTGCATATCAGAGCACGGTTGAGCTAGGAGACAAATGTCATAAGCCAATTCGACGTCATTTGGGTGCTCCATGGTAATGGACCGCCACAACAACCCACGATTTGGTTCACGATCAATCGCACCCACCAGGATCTCGTCGATTACGATGATGAACAGTTGCGGTGATAGTATACATCCTTGCCTCACTCCAGCAACGACCCGGATGGGATCGGAGAAAACACCGTTGTGCAGTACTCTGCACGAAAATGCCCTGTACTGTGCTTCAATGAGGCCGATGATTTTCTCAGAGACCCTTGCGCCTGAGAGCTTCCCACATATTTTCGTGATTGAGACGGTTGAAAGCTTTTTCGTAATCAATGAAGACCAGGTGGAGAGACTTTTGGAATTCATCGATTTGCTCCATGACAATACGGAGCGTGGCAATATGGTCCATACAGGATCGTCAAACTGGTACGGAATCCTGCTTGCTACCGTCCGAGAGTTGCGTCAATCTTCTCCTGTATGCGGTTAAGGATCACTTTGCAGAGGACTTTGTGAACGATATACCTACTGTAACATGATGGCCCACCAATTGTCGCATACAGTCAGCCGTTTTGGTTACCATTACTGAGACGTCTTGCATCCTGTCGGCCGGAAATGTCGCGGTTTCCCATATGTTGCAGAATAATTGATGGAGCAGTTGTGCAGATATTATGGGGTCAGCTTTGAGCATCTCAGCTGGTATGGGATCGACCCCTGGGGCCCTGTCCGATTTCATGCTACGGATGGCTGTTTCTATCTCCTGCACTGATGGAGCTTCGGTATTGGCACGGATAATGCGGCGAACACTTGGCGGATCATGCTGAGGTGTTGATGACGTGGCCGACACTTGAAAAAGGTTTCCAAAGTTCTCGAACCAGCGTTTCAACTGGTCAGTTGGGTCGGTCAATAAATGGCACACGTCTGGACGGGTATCGTAGCGTTCATCCTAGTCCCACTAAGACAACTTGAAACATCATAGATGAGATGGATATCGCCGTTGTTTGCGGCCTTCTTGCCTTCCTCGGCTTGGAAGTCCGCTCACGCTCTTTTGTCCCGTCTACATAAGCGTTTCACCCACTGCCGAATAGCGCTGATGGGAAAGTAGCACCTATCTCCGAGACTGCATACCGATGGTGCCCCGTAATGAATATATTAGAATTGATTTCAAAAAAGCCTTTCAGCTTCACCAATAACACTTCGGAGAAAATTTGCAGAACGTGCCTTCGTTTCGTCGAAAGGCTCCCGGTCGCTCGCGATCCCTGCTCAGCCATTTCCTTAATGTGTTCGTACCAGCCCCACTGAAGGAATAGATGGCAAAAAGAGCTCACCAGACAGGAAAATAATATTTTAAATTGGCTGTACAATGTTCTGCGGTGCTGGTGGAGAAGTGCTGCTACTGGCTAACTCTCGGCGGTCGGTTGGTTGGTCGTTGTGCGATGGAATGAATGGTAATGCTGAAGGGTGGCCAATCCCATACACGATGGGTTCAACGGTGAGCTACCGTATTTTTTTCTTTTTTTTGTTCATTCACCTATCCCAGCCAGGCTCGACTTGTTTTCACCTCGGACGACAGGTACCGGAACCGAAGAATGGTCGCCGGGAAGGAGCAGGAAGAGTTGGATGCAAAAAAAGGGAAAATAAACAAATTAACTGCGCAATGTGAGGAGTGTATCTATAAAAGTATATGAACGAACGTATTTATACTACACATTGAAGAAACGAGAAAGAAGTACCTTGAACTCAAACGATGATGACGATGGACGACGCGGGCAAACGGACCAACGCATGGTGGGACAAGGTTTGCAAAATGGTAAAAAGTTAATGCATGTTTCGACTACCACTTGGAATCTTCCTCAGCGTTGAGTGTAGAATTAGCATTAAGTTAAAATACACAAAAATAAAAACTAAAAAAAAAATCCTCAACGTCAGTTATCCACCATTGGAAGAGTGTATTCTTCTTAGAGGGTTTGAAAAGTCGGTACAAGAAACCGATATATGTTGCCCTTATGACATTTACTAGATTTGCTGGTATGTCTGAAACATACTGAAAAACTTGTAATAAGTTTTTCAGTAAACATATATACCTCGATTTAGTAGACATTTTTCATAAATTCGAAGCATTTTTACAAAAATGTACCAAAACATATTAAAAACCTCATAAAACTGAATTTTTGATACCAGATTATTTTCAAAAAATCTTCCATATATTATTCCAGAAGTTTTTTTTTTCTGCAGGGATTTCTATAGATTTTTTTCAGAAAATCTTCAATGGCTTTTATTATAAGTTCTACATATAATTCCTCCAGAAATATTTCCAGATTTTCCTCCAGAGATTTCTTTACGAATTTCTCCTAGGATTACTTTGAAGAAACTTCCACTGATTTTTCGATAATTCTTTCATGAACGCTAACTGGGATTAATTTAAAAATCTTTCACGAGTCCCCTAAAAAATCTCCCAGAGATTCCTAAAGAAATTCTGTTAGGGACTCCTTTGGAAACATCTCGTAGTTTTTTTTTAAATAATCATCCAGGAAATCCCAAAGAAATTCAATCAGAAATTCTTTCACAAAGTCTTCTAGAGATTCATTTAGACTTTATAATGTTCTTCAGAAATGTCTCCAAGAACTCCTTCAGAAAATCTTGCACGGATAGCTTCAAAAATTTTGCACGGATCCCTTAGGAAATGTTTTAAGAATTTATTAAAAATAAATCTTGCATAGATTGTTCCAGAAATTCATCTACGATTTTCTACAATTTTTTTCCTCTCCAGATTCTTGAAAACCTTCCATGGACTTTTAAAAAAATACTGCAAGGATTTTTTTTAGAAAATGATACACGGATACCTTAGAAATCAGAAATTCAGAACTCCTCCAACATTTTCTCATAAGCTTTCTAAATAAATTTCTCTAAGGATTGCTTTAGAAACTCTACAAGAAATTGTTAAGGAAATTCCCAAGATTTCTTCATATTCCTTTGGATATTCCTTTAAGACATTTCTCTTCCAGAAATCGCCCCAAGGATTTCCTAAGAAAGTGTTAAAAATCATCCAAGGATTCCTTCAGATTTTTTCTACAGTTTTTTTCTTGTAGGGATTTTTTTTGGAAAGGCTGGAAGACATTCTTTTAAAGATTTCATCAGAAATCCCGCCGGGTACTCCTCTATGTATTTTCTCAGAGATTCCAGGAATTTCTCTACGGAGGAACCCATTTAAAATTATTTAAAAAATGTTATGTTTGGTATTGCACCAGGGGTTTCCATGTGTTTTTATTTCAGTTATTTATCCTGGAATTTCTTCATCTATGGATTCTTAAAATATTCTTGTTTTTTTTATAAATTCTTTCAGGAAATTTTTCTTCAAATTTTCTTTAGATTTGTTCAATTCCTTCTGAAATTTCTTCTCCGATACTTTCGGAAATATCTTTAGAAACTTCTTCAATATTCCTAGAATTACTTCAGCAGAGATTTCTTCAAAAGCTGTTCCATGGATTCTTTCAGAAGTTGTGCAATTATTCTGAGGAAATTCAAATGGAATTTCAGTGTGACCATATAAATACAAAACTCTTAGAATTTTTTTATAATTTTTTCATCAGATTTCATTGATTATTTGTTATTTACATCTCTTCAGAAGTTTGTTCAGAGATTCTTCCAGAAGAATTCAGTGATACCTCCAGAAGATCCACCAGGGATTCGTCCATGAGTTTTATCATTAATTTTTTTTTAAGAAAATCTCTCAGGAAGATCTCGGCAAGTGTACTTTCAGGGTGTTTAAGCTTGAAATTATGTTTTGAACCGCATTAGAGAAGTTTGTCTGTACGCTCAGTAAAATGCAACAATGTAGCAATTGTAACCATCAGTAATAATAGATCATGTACATAAGCGCATTCATCACACAGTACAATGCACCAAAGGGTTCAATAGTCAGCCGAACAGTGTTTAACCACATCCATGTTCTAGACCAAATCAGTATGAAGTATCAATCCTAGTATCAATGTATCATTGTCAGTATATAGAACCAATATAGTTTGTTTCGAAGCATCCGTCCAAATCGTACCTGTAACAATTCCCGCGTCCGTTGTAATAGTTCCGTCCTCGAAATACAGTTACTGTGTTAAGTTAAGTACTTGTGTAGTAAATCAGACAGTCCAACCAATAAGTTCCGTGTAACCCAGACCCGATTATTCCGACCAATAAACGAAGTATTCAGACAGACCGCGTACTATTCAGTGATTATCATTTGTGGAACTCCAGTGATTAATCAGATACCGACAGATCAGTACAGACGCTCTTATGTGCGCGAACACAGGGATAACTCCAGGAGTAGCTCTGATACATCAAAGATTCATACAGAATATTCTATGGGGATTTTTATACAGAGATTAGTCTGAGAATTCCTTCAGGGATACCTTCTGAAGTTCCTTGAGGGATTTCCACAGGAATTAGTCCAGGAGTTTCCTAAAAGATTCCTCCAGGAGATTCTTCAGGAATTTCTCTAGAATTTCTACGAGGGATTTCTCCTGACGTTCTGTAGGAGATCCTTTAGAGATCATTTCAGGAGTTTCATCAAGGGCTCCTACAGGATTTCTATTGGAATTCCTTCGGGATTTTTCATGGAAATTTTCCAAAGATACTCTGAGGAATTCTGTTAAGGATTTCTCAAGGAGTTCCTTCAAATATTCCTGCAGAAGTTTCTTCGAGGAATCATGCAGTATAGTAGTTCTTTCAAAGATTGCTCCAGAAGTTCCTTTGGTGATCTCTGCAAGAGTTCGTTTAGAGATCTTTCTAATAGCACAGGATAATTCAGGGATGCCTCCAGGTGTTCATTAGGAATTTCTTCAGGAGTTCCTGGGGTTCGCTCAGGTATCGTTCCAGAAGTCCCTTCAGAGTTTCTTGCAGGAGGATTCATAGATGCCTTTTGGAGATCAATCAATAATTCCGTAAGAAGCACCTTCATGAATTGCTACAAGAGGCCTTTAGAAATTAGTTTGAGAGTTCCTGCAGAGATTCCTTCTGAAAATCCTTTAGAAATTTGTACAGGAGTTCTTACAGAAATGAGTCCAGGAGTTCCTTCATAGATGTTTCTTCAGAGATTCCTCTTGAATTGCTTCAGGGATTCCTGCAAGAGTTCCGTCAGATATCTCTCCACACAGAAAAAAATATTCATGTAAAATTCAGCGAGAAATCATGCACATAAAGGGAATGCTAGAGTTAGTGCATATTTCCATGAGATATCATGTAAAATTACGTGACAATCGCGTAAATTTCCGCTAATAGTCACGTAACCGGTTGGAGTCCATGATGGTTTACGCGATGGATGTCGGAAATTTACACGATGGTAATGTAATTTTACATTAAATCTCATGTAAAAGTGCACTAAATCTAGCATTCCCTTTATGTGCATGATTTCTCGCTGAATTTTAATTACATATTTTTTTCTGTGCAGGAGTTCCTTCAGAGAATCTTAGAGGAGAATCCAAGAAATCCTTCAGGATATCTTTGGGGGATTCTTAACCTTCACGTACCCGACCCCCAACATCTAATTTTCAAAATGCAGGCATTTCGTCAATTTTCATTCAAGTTTTTTGAAGTCGCCCTCAATCGATCATAAATTGGTGCAAATTTATTACACCCAAGTCGCCATACAATATCCGGAACCATTCCGGAGATATTTCGGATTGTACTGGGGTCAGAGAGGGTGCCGAAATGGCAAAAAATGAATATTTCGTGTGTTATTGTGTTTGAACCATCGATTTTCAGCGGAATTTTCATTGCGAATAATAAAATTCATCTGCAATAATCAGATTTGAATAAGTTGACCCATCCGGATCACCGTGACAGGTTCCGCGGGGGCCTCATTGGGGACACTTATGGTTTTAATCCAAAACATGTCGTGCGACATATCATACTTCATGATTTCGAATGATTGAGTCAGAAATGATACACTGAAGTCTGTATCAACTAATATGGCCACCCCGGAACATCTAGCATAGGTTCCACGGGGGTTAAATCGGGGCCATTTCTGGTTTGCAAACAAAACATGCCGTGCGACGTATCAAGCATAATGATTTCAAGAGAACGGCGCAGAAAAAATGACTGAAATATGAAGCAACTGATATGGCCGCCTCGGAACACCTGAAACAGGTTCCGCGGGGGCCTCTCAAACACAGTAACACACGAAATAACCACTTTTAGTCATTTGGCAAAACAGACACCTCCGCCACCCCCTGACCCCAGTACAACCCGGTATATTTCCGGAATGGTTCCGGATGTTGCATGACCACTTGAGTGTAAAAAACTAGCACCAATTTATGATCGATTGAGGGCGACTTCAAAAAAATCGGATGAAAATTGACGAAATGCCAGCATTTTCAAAATTAGTTGTCGGGGGTCGGTAATGTGAAGGTTAAAGAGGTTCTAAAGAGGTTCCTTTACGAATTCTTCCAGGAGTTTTTTTTTCAGGAATCGCTCCTGGTTTTTTTTAGAGATTTTTCCAAGAAGACTTCCGGATGCCGCCAGGAGTTACATCAGAGATTCCTCCAGAAGCTCAATCAGGGATTCTTGTAGGAGTTCCTTCAATAGTTTCCTTAGTATCACAATCAGGCACATATAAAAGGATATTCTTGGGGGATCTTTCATTGAATTTCTACAAGAACTCCTCCAGGATATTCTTCTGGAATTCCCTCAAGAATTATTTCGGGGATACTTTCTGCAAATCCTTCCCCTACCCGGAAAGATTCCTTTTTGGAAGATTCCGCCTGGAAATCCTTCGAAGATTTCTACCGGAATTACTTTGGAAATTCTACTTGGGATTCCTGCAGGGATTTCTCAAGTAATTTCTTCGGGGATTCCTCCTTAACTTTTGACAGGGTTTCTCTGGACTTTCTTAGAGGTTCCTCTTGGAATTTTTTAGGGAATTTCTCCTGGAATTCCTTCGGAGATTCTTCCTAGATTTTCTTTTGAAGGTTTCCTCCCAGACTTTCTTCAAGGGTTCCTTCTGAAATTCTTACAGGGATTCCTTCAGATATTCCATTGCGGATTCCTTCTGGAATTCCTTTGGTGATTCCTCTTAGAATTCCTCCAGAGACTCCTCCTGGAATTACTTCGGGATACCCCATGGAATTCCTTCGGAGATTCCTCCTGGAGTTCTTTCGGGGATTTCTTCTTGAATTCCTTCGGAGATTCCTCCTAGGATTTATTCTGGAATTTCTTCTGGAATTCCTTCTGGGCTTCCGTTATGGATTTTTCCTGAAATTCTTTCGAGGATTTCTCCTGACATTCCATCGTGGTTTTCTTCTGAAATTCCTTCGGGGTTTTCTCCTGGAATTTCTGTGATTATTCCTATCAGAATTCCTTTGGAGATTCCTTCTAGATTTCCTTCAGGGATTTCTTATGGAATTCGTCCAGGAGTCCTCCTAGGAACTTATTCGAGGTTTCCTTCTGTAGTTCCTTCGGGGATTCCTCCTAAAAAATTTTCGGGGATTCTTCCTGAAAATCCTTGGGAGATTTTCCCTTGACTTCCAATAAAGATTCCTCTTGGAATTCCTTCGGGATTTCCTCTTGAAAATAATTCGAGTATTCCGCTTGGAAATCCTTCGGAGATTCCTCCCAGAATTCTCCTGTAATTTTTGTGGGAATTCCTCCCGAACTTCCTTCGAGGATTCCTCCTGAAGTTTCTTCGAGGACTCCTCCTGATATTCCGGGGATTACATCTGGACTTTCTACAGGAACTCCTCGTGGAATTTCTTCGGAGTTTCTTCTTGGAATTCCTTTGGTGATTCCTCTTCAAATTTCTTCTGAGATTCCTCCTGGAATACCTTCGGTGATCCTTCATGGAATTCCTCATGGAATTGCTTATGGATTTCCTCCGGGGTTTCTTCCTAGAATTCCTTTGGGTTTCCTTCTGGAATTTCTTCGGATATTTCTTGTTGCATTCTCTCAGGATTTCCTCCTCGAACTCCTTCAGAGATTCTTTCTGGATAGTTTTCGTTGTTTCTTGAATTCCCTTGAAAATTCCCACTGGAATTATATTGGGGATCACTGCTAAAATTTCTATAGGATTCGTGCTGGAATTTGGGATTTCTTCTTGGAATTCATGCGGGGATTCCTTCAACAATTATTTCAGGTGTTCCTTTTGAAATTCCAACGAGGACTCCTCATTGAACTCTTTCGGGGATTCCTCGTAAAGTACCATCGGGATTTCTCCTAAAATTCGTTCAGAATTTCTCTAGAATTTTTCTTGGAATTCCTTCGTGATTTCCTTCTTGAATTTCTTCGATGATTCCTCCTAGAATTCTTTCGGAGATTCCTTCGGGGATTTCTCCTAGAGTTCCTTTAGTGATTTTTCCTAAAGTTTTTTTTTATCTGTATTGACGAGAGTTTTAGCCCTTGGCTAGTTCATCCCGGGACCCACGCTTTACTTCCCTTCCGAAGGAAGAACTCACATTTTGCGAGTTTGTCGGGAGTGGGATTCGATCCCAGGTCCTCGGCGTGATAGTCAAGTGTTCTAACCATCACACCAGGTCCGCTCCACATTCCTGGAATTACTTCGAGGATTCCTCCAGCAGTTCCTTCGGGGATTCTTCGTGGATTTCCGTCGAGGATTCCTCCGAAGATTCCTTTGGAGATACCTCCTGATATTCCGTCAAGGGATTGCTCATGGAATTCCTACGGGGATTCTTCCAGGAATTCCTTCGGAAAAATCTACTTAATAAAGCTAATAATAATAATTCCTTCGGTGATTCACTCTAAAATTCCTTCGGGGATTTCTTCTGGAATTTCTCCATTCGAGATTTTCTCCTGGAATTCTTCCGTTAATTACTCCTATAATTCTCTCAGGTATTTCTCCTGGGATTCCTTCAGAAATTTCTCGTGAATATGTTCGTTGATTTCTCCTAGAAATACTTTGAAGATTCTCTTCCGAATTTCCATGGGATTTCTGCTTGAATTCGTTTGGAAAATCCTCCTGGAATTCCTTCAGGGATTTTTCTTAGATTTCCTTCTGAAATTCCTCGAAAATTCCACTCAGGGATTTCTTTACAATTTCCTGCAGGGATCTCTCTAAGAGAAATTCTTGAACCACTAGAGATTTCTGCAGAAGTTCTTTCAGGGTTTCATACTGCAGTTTCTGCAGTGATTAGTCCAGAAGTTTCATCATGGATTCCTCCTAAAATTCCTTTTTAGATTCCTCCCTGAAATCACTCGGGGATTTCTCAGTGTAAATAGTGCAACCTTCATCAAATTTAATAGCTTCTGAAGGTTTTAAGAAAACGAAACAAAAACTGAAAATCAATATAATATTGCCCTTCATTTCATTGCAAATGCAAGTAATGCAGTATGCACTAAAGATGCGGGTAATGTCACAATAGATCTAATCACTGATCGCAGGGAAGCACCTTATTTCTGTTCGGGTAGATATTCAGATATTTATTCAAACGCAATAGTTTATGTCAAGATCAATGTTGACATACAGGGGATAGACAAAATGATCGGGAAGGCAAAATTTCCACTTTTCAAAAAAATGGTCAAATAGCTGTAACTTTCTAAAAAGTGCATCAAAAAATCTAAAATGTTTACTGTTAGTTGATTAACTAGTTGTGTATCAATGTTCCAATTTTGGGAAAGAACGAGCTATTCTACATGATGTTAGAAAGATTCTAAAAAAAGTTTAAATTATCCGATAGTTAACTTTGAACTGTTATATCTCCGGATTCAATGAATCAAATGCAATGAAATTTTGAGCGATTTTGACTTATATGATAAGCTTTGAAAAACTTCTGACATAATCTAAAATTGTTCATATATAATACAAATAAAACACCAAATTTTCCAAAATTTCAACATCGTTTTAAAGTTTAAGATCCTAATTATAATTCAATTAAATTCCCCCTAATTGTACATAAATATGTTTTGATGAAAAGTAACAACTTAACCGGTAATACATTGAAAAAGTAATGGGATGCATTTTAAAAATAGACCAATTTTCTGAAAAATCATAAAATAAATTAAATCGCTATAGCTTTATCTCTTGTTATTAATTTCAAGTTAAGTCAAACGTTTTTCAGAGCTCATTATGTAAGTCATAAATGATCAAAATTTCATTGTATTCGGTTCATGGAATCCGGAGATATAGCAGCTCAAAGTTGACTATCGGATAATTATACCTTTTTCTAGTATCTTTATAACTTCGTACAGAATAGCCCGATCTTTCCCAAAATTGAACCATCGATACACAACTAACTGATCAACTTACAGTAAAGATTTTATGTTTTTCGATGCACTTTTCAATAAGTTACAGCTATTTGGCCATTTTTTGAAAAGTGAAAATTTTGCCTGTCCCGATCATTTTGTCTATCCCCTGTACTTATGGTCAAATTCTGATCACGCCCATTCACGCCGACGCCGCCGCCACCGCCGAAGGTTGTCAGCGTACATAAAATCGAGGGTCTATATAATCGAGGGACCACTAAATCGAGATATCCCTGTAATCAACAAGCAGTCACTTGGTATGCAACCAAATTTCTCAATAATAGGAGGCAATCAGTGAAGTACTAGATTGAAAGTAGTGAGCTGGATTTTTGTATGGTGAGATGATCGATTCTCCATTTCTGCAATGAAATGGTGCAAACAGCGTGGGTTATATGATTTCTTGCCTAATTTAATGCTGTTTGAGCAAAAGTTTGGGTAACTGTGTGGTTGAAGTTGCAAGAAATAAATAATACTACAACACAGTTACCCAAACTTTTGCTCAACCAGCATCAAATTTGACAAGAAATCATATAACCCACGCTGTTTGCACCATTTCATTGCAGAAATGGAGAATCGATCATCTCACCATACAAAAATCCAGCTCACTACTTTCAATCTAGTACTTCACTGATTGCCTCCTATTAAAATAAAACATCATTTTTACGCTTTAAATATTTTGGCCTACTACATAACCGTTTAATCCATATGTGCAAGCAACGGTGTGGTCAAATAGGGCCTGCTGGACATCTTCTGCTTCACCTCGCAGGCAGGTACCTACACCGCCATCCAGAAGAGTGTGCCGAGGTAAAAGGTTCTCCTCTCCGATATGGAGAAGCATTCATATGGAAAGGCAAATGTTGAACTTGTGCCCATCGCGTAAAGCGACGAAGGGCGAAGGGCGCCGCCGCGAAGGGTACCCACATTAAACCGTACGTGTGGATGGTCTCACGTAACCCGGAATATACATACCTATCAGCCAACGCAGCACGGTCGAGAGGGGTTTCGATGGAATTTTGTAATAAAAGTAAAAATAAGAAATAAAGTACGTTGTTCTGGCTGGCCGTCGACGAGGAGACATCCATTGGCAGGTTTATCGATTGATGTTTATCTTGGAAATTGAATTATTGTATACAATTATGTAGTGACGGAGTTTGACAGTTTACTTGAACATCAATTATCGATTGAAATTAATAGATAATTTGATGCTTTACACGTAGATAAATTACTTCAATTCCACGCGAGGAATAAAAAGTAATGTACAGTGGCGTTTCGGTTTTATCACTAGTCGTTTTAATCACTACTCGCCCGAATTCACGGTTTTCTGTTCGATTATATCACGATTTTCATTTCGTTTTTATCACACTTGTTTTAAAACATTCCGAAATCAATATAAAATCAATACAGCATTGTCCAGTCCACCAAAACAGTTAAAAAATATGAGCTACGACTTATATATTGTGTAGTTGAACGATTTTGGATAAAAAATTTACATTTATTTCTCGTTTCGCTAAATTCACGGTTTCGTTTATATCACGGTAAAAAATTTTTTGACCGTGATAAAACCGAAAAACCACTGTATATGTAAATGGAGTTCACTTGCGTCCAGCGTGGATACTTCATGTGCTGTCTCGTTTTGTGAAGTATTAAGTACAATAATCGTAATAAATTCATATTTACATAGTAGCTCTTGTGAACCCTTTCCTTCCCAAAATTGCTTACTTACTGCAAATCACCGTTTGTGAAAATAACCTCAAAAACTTGTTGATAATTCAGATATCGAATCGCACAATGCTAGAAGCACCACATTTCCATCAATCCTTTCGAACAACCCGGTCAGCCAACCAACCAACCGACGACGGCGACACCAGCAGACAAATTCAATATTTAACTTTCAAGTGCAAATAGTGTAAACTGACTGAGTGGTACCTTTAGGGTATTATGTTTCGTTCGACGGTAACGATGTCGACGCCACCGACCGACTATGGTTAAAGTACTTTCATTGGTGACTCGCACCTTGTTTGACGTAGATTGAACTTAAAGTACGAGCTTTATCGAGTTTGAAATGGATGGACCATGATAAACAGGCATTACGTTATATGGAGCTCATTAAAAAATGTAAAATGGTGTTTCAACTATTTTTGTATTTTATTAATGTGCCAAAATGTTTGGAATAGGCAACTTTTTATTTCTTTCACAAAAAAATTCATCATACTGTAACTTTTCGTGGAATGCATCAAAATTTCCCAAATTTTGACTGATTGTCAACCTATTACAGGGGATAGACAAAATGATCGGGACTGGTAAAATTTTCATTTTTTAAAAAATGGTAAAATAGCTATAACTTTTTGACAAGTGCATCAAAAAAAAAATTGTTTTACTGGATGTTTTTCAGCCAGTTGTGTATCAATGATCAAAATTTGGGAAAGATCGGGCTTTTCTACATAAAGTTATAAAAATTCTAAAAAAAGTCATAATTATCCGATAGCCAATTTTGAACTGTTATATCTCAGGATTCAATGAATCAAATTCAATGAAATTTTGAGCGTTCATGACTTCTAAGCTTTCAAAATATTTTAACATAACCTAAAAGTGTTAACACGGAAAAAAGTTATCGCGTTTAGATTATTTTTCTGATATTATTATTGATTATTGATTAGGCTGATACAAATTTTATTTTGACTTTTTGTCTCCCCCCCCCCCTTCAAAAATTTTCGGCTGGATTTTGCATTTTGAGGGGGCAGATAAACAATATTTATCAAAATATCGGGTCTTGCCAAAAATTCTTTAACAAATCCGATGAGTTTTTAATTTTTTTCAGGTTAAATGCTTTATAATTTTTATACCCCCTTGACCAGCCAAAGAGTGGTGGGACAAAAAGTGAAATAAATATTTGTAACGGCCTTATTATTGATATTCTGAAATTATTGAAAATTTCAACATTGCTTCAAAATTCGAGATGGTAGTAATAGTTTCTTTGAATTCCCTCTAATTGACTTCCATGTGAATATGTTTTGACAAGAAGTAACAAAGTAACCGGCAATAAATTAGAAAAGTTTTTGCTTTTTTCTACACCGTGTATTTTAAATGGGTGCTGTCGCTGTTTTTTTTTTTACTTATAAATAATTTCATGTTTAGTCAAACTTTTTTTAAAAGCTCATTATATGAGTCATAAACGCTCAAAATGTCATTGCATTCGGTTCATTGCATCCGGAGATATAACAGTTCAAAGTTGGCTATCGGATAGTTATGACTTTTTCTGGAATCTTTCTAACTTCATGAAGAATAGCTCGATCTGTCCCAAATTTTGACCATTGATACACAACTAATAGGTCAACATACAGTAAAAATTTAAGATTGTTTTATGTACTCTTGAAAAAGTTACACCTTATTCACCATTTTTTGAAAAGTGAATTTTTTGCCCGATTTTTTTTTCAATAATCTTTATTAGTATCTCAATCAATTTTTACATTCTTCAACTTAATCTAGGTGTTCTGTGTATTATAGCACACTATCATCCTAATTTGGTAACATAAATTTAAATAAATGCCTAACCCGATCATTTTGTCTATCCCCTGGGCACAAGAAAGTGAAATTTCCATACAAATGGCTCAACTTTGACTCTCCAGAACTCTTAGATTTCCCAACAAAACAATAATTATTTTTCCTCATTTGAATGAATTATTCTTTGTCTTTTAATTTCTGGTTTTGACTACCTAGATAAATCGGAAATAAAATATATGCGACAGATAAAACTTTTTCATGATTTACGGGTTTTGTTTACTTTTTGTTTACCTTGTTGTCGTAAATCCCACAGGCAACGTAAACAACGTAAACGTATACAAGTATAAGTAATTGTTGAATTATGGATACAGTTTACATCACTTAAAACGTAATCTAAACAAATGAAAAAAATATTCAAACCTGTTAACGCTCAACAGCACAATTGTGCTGGTTCGTCACGAAAGAGATATGTGCATCATTGGCACAAATTTGAGCTCGATTGGTTAATCTTTCGTGAAGCTAGAAACGTTTGCGTAACACACTATTTTTTAAACTGTCATATCTCGGAAACCAGAGAACCAAATTGAAAGAAATTTTAATCGTTTATCAACAATATATTGAAACTTCATACAACGTTATAAAATATAATATTTTCTCACAATGGTTTGACATTTTCATTCATATAGAGGAAAATAAGTAAAAAATACAATACCAAACAAAAAAAAAACTAAATGTTTTTATGCTTTAATCCAAATAGGCTCTAATTTATCTTTTTAGATATATCTTAAGAATAGAAGTAGAAAATCTTTGGATAAAATTTAATGACATTGATGTTAAAAAATTACATTTTTTCGAGAAAGATCAAAAAAGTGTCGATCTATTATAACTTTTTTCAACGTTCATAAAGTTCCTATGTTTTAATAACTTGTCAAGCATTAATATATTGTCTATAAACGTTTAAAATTTCATTCAATTCGGTTAACTGGTTTTCGAAATATGATAGTTTCAAAATTAGTTGTCTAAAAAATAGTGTTTTACCAGAACGGCTCTAACTTCGCGAAAAATTAGCCAATTGAACTCAAATTTGTACCAATGCACATTTGCACAAATAATAGGTTGTCAAACAGTCAAAATTTTAGAATTTTTGATGCACTCTGTGAAAAGTTACACCATGATGAACTTTTTTGCCTATCCCAAACATTTTGGCCACCCCCTGTATTTATTTTGAGATAGAGTGACCAAAATTCATCAGCACCAAAACGATAACTGAACTTATATAATAAAATCAAGGAAATAACAAAAATAGTAGTCGGTTTTACGATTCAGGGATGGAAAATGTTACGAAATATCACGGAAACAATGTCATGAAATTTTCAGTTTCCAGTAAAGAATGCCTTGAATAATGATTCAATAGTAAGCAGAGCTAAAGTTTTTATTTAAGAAGCTTGTTTGTGATATAATTTGAGATATTGCTGAATGTGAAGTACAGAAGAAGCCTTGTTCTTCGCCCAACCTGGGACAAAGAGCTTCAAACTTTATGCCCAAGGTAGCAAAAGAAAATTCCATTATGAAAATTTCCTGAACCGACCGGGAATCGAAACAGTCACCCTCAGTATTATCTTGCTGAATACCCGTGCGCTTACCACACCTGCTAATATGGGCCCAGCAAAACAGTAGTATGAAATTGATTCAAACAGAAATATATCAGTTTATATCAGAACTACTGACAAAACTCGAGAATTCATTCCAGAAGGACTCTATGACATTTTCCCGAATGTAATGGATCGTTCTCCAAATTTAGTTTTCACGAATGATTCATTTAGATGAGACTAATTTTCAAAAATCTCTCAAAACATACAAGCCCTTGTATTGCATTAAGGATGCTTATAAAACCAATTTAAATAGAATTCTATTAGCACTTTATGCGCAATCAGGGCATTAATAAGTGCCACCCAATGTTTTGAAAGAAGAATCACATGCTCTACATAAAGCCATCCCTATTTTTGCAAAAATTGGAAATGTTAAAAGTTCAATATTGCAAAACGATCGTTTTAGCTAAAAACCCATCATGCCAAAATTTGAAGTCCGTATATCAAGGCTAAGGGTCCCCCACGGGGCCTAAATAATTTCAAAATTGTATGGGGTCAGAAAAATCGTATAATTTTTTCGGCGAAAAAACTACCCTATTCTACTAAAATTAGTGCTCAGAATAGCGATATCTCTTTTTGTTTTTGAGTTATCGGAATATGGAAGGTTTCCTTAAAGATCTAAAAAAATTGTCAAAATGTTCATTTTTAGGTAGATTTATGTCAAACACTCAGAAACAAAAAGAGATATCGCAATTCTGAGCACATTTCTGTAACATTACAACGTGCTCAACCATTATTGCAACATTTGAGGCACCCGTTTGAAGGTAGCTTGGAATACATAACAAACTTGATTGTCGAACTATATGGTAGTTCACTCAGAGGTTAACTCATGAAAAAACTATCAAGATCGATTCAAATATGAGCTATGTGTTCCAGACTTAATAAGCGAACCCACAGACGAACCTATATTAGAAGTCATTTCAGTGCCCAGTCCTTGGTCCAGTCCATATGCTGAAGATAGATCTATATCAAAGATAAATTTCGTCAATCGCATTTGAATTGGTTGTGGTCAAAGGTAAATTCATAAAAGGGAAAGGTAGAAAACTCCCCTTAATTTAAATACAAAAAGGTTCGTGTTGAACCTCATCCATTGATTCACGGTAACTAGACCTAGGTATGTGTTTTTCTGGATTGATCTACATTTGCTTTCCTCCAATCACATACATACAAGCTTGTTGCACAGATACTGACACCAAAAAAACCAAAAAGCCCAATCTCACTCTGGTTCACGGTTAAAATTCGATAAGTATCCCATTCGCTGGGAACCCATCGGAACACCTCTGAAACATCATGGAACGCACCTCAATCCCCAACTCACTGGAACGACCATGAAACCCCCGAAACATCCCTGGAACGTCCCAGGAATCCTTGGAAGCTCCTTGAGAATCCCTAGAATGCTCCTACAACCTCCTGAAACACCCTTGCACGCCATTCAAAGCCACTCCTGGGATTTTCTTAACCTCCTGGAACACCCCTGAATATTCCCTTTAAAACCCCTGGGACACACTTGACCCTCAGAAGCCCTCTGGAACACCACTGGAACATCCTTAGAACACTTCTGAGCTAGGAGCTAAACCTAAACCACTGTGAAACTGCACAATAGTTGCTGTGGCAGTCAATCTCGGAGTTAAGTACAGACATCGACCTACTATCGGACCCATACCGCATCCTCAGGAGTCCCGCAAGGTTCCATGCTGGGTCCGGTGTTATGGAATGTCATGTACGACGAGGTGTTGAGGTTAGAGTACCCAGTGGGAGTGGAGATTGTCGGATTAACCGACGACATTACGAAGTCTACGGTGAAACGATCGAGGAGGTGAAGTTGACTACCGACCACTCGATCAAGGTTGTGGAGGCGTGGATGCGGTCCAGGAAACTGGAGCTGGCTCACCACAAGACTGAGGTGACGGTTGTTAACAACCGGAAGTCAGAGCAGCAAGTGGAGATCAGTGTAGGTGAGTGCACTATCCTGTCAAAGCGCTCCGTCAAACACTTGGGCGTGATGATCGACGATAAGCTTACCTTCGGTAGCCACGTCGATTATGCGTGTAAAAGAGCCTCCACGGCTAGTGCGGCACTGTTCCGGATGATCCAATAGCTCTGCGGTGTACGCCAGTAAGCGCAAGCTTCTGGCTAGTATAGAGGCTTGCATCAAAAACATAACCTCATCGAATTTTCATACGATTTGTAAACATTGCCCTCAAATTTTTTTTTAGGGCAAGGACGGCTTTATGGACTGACGCCGAAGGAAAGAAAGAGAAGGAGACAGTGATGACGTCAGCGTGCAAGCGCTCATTGCTACGTCCATACCGACGGAAGCTGGGCAGTACTTACAGGCTAATGTTCCTGAGGGTTGCGAGCGCGTACCGTACCGTGTCACACGACGCTCTCTGCGTCATTACTGGTATGGTGCCTATCGGCATCCTTATCAGTGAGGACAAGGAGTGCTTCGAAATGTGCGGCACAAGAGGCATACTCAGGACTGTCAGGATGGTCTCTATGGTCAAATGGCAGCGCGCGTGGGACAGTTCCACCAAAGGAAGGTGGACCTATAGGTTGATACCGAGGGTAGATAGTTGGATTAATAGGCGCCATGGGGAAGTTACATTCCACCTGACACAGGTCCTTTCAGGTCATGGTTGCTACCGACAGTATCTACACCGTTTCGGGCATGCGGATCCTCCCGAATGCCCAGTGTGCAATGGTTTAGAGGAAACGGCGGAACACGTTTTGTTCGTGTGCCCGCGTTTTCGCACAATGCGTGACCGCATGCTTGCCACATGCGGGGAGGACATAACTCCGGACAATTTGGTCCAGAGGATGTGTAGGGATGAGTTTGGCTGGAACGCCGTTTCAACGGCTATCACCCATATCGTCTGGGAGCTACGCGTGGACTCGGAGAATGGCTAGTCCAGATGCAGTAGAGGTGGTTCAGAAGTTCGGAGTCGGCTTCGTAGGTCATACCGGTGCTTTGCGGTCGAGATCGACCCTTACAGCGATTAAGTGGCCGCGGAGAGGAAGTCCCGGTAGTGGTGCTGTCGTGGGGTTGGATCCGAGCCCGCGGGAAACTGGCTAAGCGCCAGCATGCTACCTTGGTGGACTCTCCAAAGCGAGTCATCGATGTTCGTTGCTACAGGCTACGCAGCTAACCTTCGCAGCTAACCTTGAGGGTGTGATGTGCACTAGCCCCTCTCTGAAGCAATGCCTTTTCGGTAGTTACGGAGAGACGAAGGGTTTGGCGACCATAGGAATGTGTGAATGTGGGGTCTCCAGTTAGCCTAGTGGTTAAGGCTATGTATCGCCAATCCGGAGACGACGGGTTCGATTCCTGTTCCGATCGGGAAAATTTTCTCGACTCCCTAAGCATAGTGTATCATTGTACTTGCCACACAATATACAAATTTATGCAATGGCAGGCAAAGGAAGCCCTTCAATTAATAACTGTGGAAGTGCTCAAAGAACATTAAGTTGAAGTGAGGCAGGTCAAGTTCCAGTGGGAACGTAGAGTCATAAAGAAGAAGAAGAAGAAGAAGAAGAAGAAGGAATGTGTTTTAGTGGGTCGAGAAGAGAGTAGTCCTGGCTTTACTACTGTTGTAGAAGACGGCTTTAACCCCACACTACCCTAACCTTCCTGTTAGCGTGTTTGTTGAGCAGATTTTTCACCCTAAAGTTTAGAAGAAGAAAAAAAAATACCGCATCCTTTTCGATAACGGGAACTGGGTAGCGGATGAGGTAAGCTAGCGGCGATCTGTACAACCGGTCGTTTTCCGGTCCAGGAAATAATTTCCTCTTCACACGATTGCTTCGCAATAGCGAAGATCAACGGGGTGTACTACCCAAGAAAAGAATGGCAACAAAATAACTAATCGAGGTATTAATCTTAAATAACATTATACCTCGATATGCCCTTCATTAGGTGGATATAAGAGGCAAAATAACAAAAATGAATACCATGAATTTTTTTAAATAATACCTGAAAACTAACAAGTCTAGTCATTTCAATAGTGAATGCATACCATGAATTTCAAGTGCTCTATTTGTTATACAGAAGGATTGAAATAACAAAGTAATAACATTTCTTGCTATTAAATTTTTGATACTCCATGATGTAATAACAAATCTTGGGTCCCCAGTTAGCCTTGTGATTAAGGCTATGGATCGCCAATCCAGAGACGGCAGGTTCAATTCCCGTTCCAGTCGGGAAAATTTTCTCGACTCCCTTGGCATAGTGTATCATTGTGCGTGCCTCACAATATGTATACAAATTCATGCAATGGCATGCAAAGAAAGCCCTACAATTAATAACTGTGGAAGTGCTCAAAGAACACTTAGTTGAAGCGAGGCAGGCCAAGTTCCAGTGGGGACGTAGAGTCATAAGGAAGAAGAAGAATAACAAATCTTGTTATTCAGTTATTTTCCCAGCTTAACTTTGCTCAAATACCTAAAATTGTTATTGTGGTGTTCTCATAACATTCTGTAAAATGATACAGCAATACCAACTTGAGGTAGTAGAGTACAGGTTGCTCTTTGCATGATATTTGTAAGGTATGCCTTTCTGCTCGGGTACTGCAGTTGTTATACCCCTCCTAGGTGGCCGATAGACCAGTTCCCGTCTATGCTGAATTTGCTAACTAGCGCACTAGTGGGATTGAGTCCCTTGGTCATCGGTGTAGACTTCAACCTTCAACGCCTAAGCGATTGAGTGGGGTAGCCGCTTGACCAACGCGAGAGCTGGGCTCGAGGCTATGGCTAGACTGAACATGGATGTCGCAAACCTACAGTAGGAACGGTGCAGAGTTCATCATTAATGTAACCTTCTAGAGCCCGGGTCTAAACCCTTAACCATAAAACGAAAGTGGTGGTGGTAAACAACCGAAAATATGAACAACAGACAGTGGTCACTGAAACAATTGGGGGTCGTGATCGAAGATAAGCTGAAATTTGGAAGCCACGTAGAATATACCTTCAAGAGAGCAGGCATGGCATGGCGATAACGGCATTGTCAAAGATAATATCTAATAGCTCGGCAATAGTTCCGGGTAAGCGTAAGCTGCTCGTGGCAGTAGCGGTCTTCAAGTTACGGTATGGCGCCACTGCATGGTCGAATGCGCTAGTGGTCAATCGAAACGTGAAGCGACGCGAGAGTTCCCACAGGTTGATGAACCATAGGGTCACCGCATGGACGTGCGCTAGCGGGCATGATGCCCATAGCACTAGTGATGGCAGAGGATGAAGAATGCTTCGAGCGACGTGGCATAAAAGGCGCGAGGCGGATCGCCAGAACATCGTCTATGCTGAAGTGGCAAAGGGAATGGGGTTCCTCCAGCAAGGGTAGATGGATACACAGGCTCATACCGAGCGTGTCCAAGTGGACGAGCAGGCCCCATGGCGAGGTGAATTTCAACTTGACACAAATTCTGTCAAAGGCCATGGGTGCTTTAGGTGGTATTTGCACAGATTCGGACACGCAGGCTCCCCCGCATGTCCGGAGTGTGCAGACTGCGACGAAACCGCGGAGCATGTGCTCTTTGAATATCCATGTTTCATGGAGCAAAGGTCGAGTATGCAGGAGGTATGCGGTAGAGATATCACGCCTGAAAACTACTAGTACTAGTACTACAGAGAAAATGACGGGCTGGCCAACAGCAAGTTGAGTTCGCCCCAGGGATGCCATATATACAGATTTATCTGTATTATACAGATTTTTGAGCATCCATACAGAAATTGTTCTATATAAAATACAGATTTTTGAGCAAGATGGGCTATTTTATTTTTGTATGGGATACAGATTTTTCACCAAAATTTTGTATGGGATACAGATTTTTGAAAAGTGCGATACAGATTGTGAAAATCACCTGGCATCTTTGGTTGGCCCCCTTTCCATTCCGGAAGCATGAGTCCAACGGGTAGTCAACAGTACTAGCCAAGACCCAAGCTTTCTGGGGAGAAAGGATAACTTAAGGCGGTAGCTGGTGGAACGCTTATCAATAGAGGGTACTACTACTCATGTACGGTCCCCTCCCTCTTCACGAAATCATCCCTAACAGGCGTACCACGAAGGTAAGGAAGAGAGACAGAATAAGTTTTTAGTGGGTCGATCCCCACTTAACCCGAGGAACCACCTCTTGGGTATCTGATCAGCATATTTTCTCATTCTATTAAAAAAAGAAAAAGGAAAAGATGGCCCATTATTGAGGGCTCATTGGGCCATAATTTTTCAGTTTATTTTCTGCGAGCCAGTAAAGGGGCTTAAGTTCGGCATTTCTTACTGTTTAACGTTCTTCTTTCATCCATCACCACTACATTAGTTAAGTTTATTATAAAACCCCACATACGTTACCCGCTTTTTGCATTTCTAGCTTCGTCACTATCAACATCGGAAATTACGACGGTGTATGGCGAAGCTCATGGTCTCCCCATTCATTCCTACAAATAAAATAACATGATTCAAAGTAATGAATATCCTCCTCCCCGGTGCGTTTCCAATTGTTTGCTCACGGGACGTGTGTTCAGACCAGACTGGAGCAGACCGACGACAATCGTCCAGGAGTGTGTCCTGCTGCGCTCCTGTCCTGGCTAACAATATTCAGTGAACAAGCAGCGAACAAGGACAAAGTTGCTTCCCCAACTTCCGCCTGGCGGCCGACGCGGAGGGAAAAGTTATGAACGGACGACACGAAAGTTGTTGCTACAGATGGCGACAATACTTGTAAGCGCCACCAACCATGCCGACCGAGTCGAGTCTGTTTCGTCCTTCATTAATTTTGATTATCATCGTTTTGCAAATTAATGACCTCACAAATGGATTCGTTCCCAGAGGAATCACAAGTTTTAGCAGCGGGAGGAAGAGGATGACATGTTTGCGAACAATTGTGCAGCTTCAAGCAACTATAGGTACCTCTCGGACGGACTCGGCAGCAAAGTTTGATCGAAGCGCAAAAGGTGCCATGCAGAAAGAGACACGTTGACATGATTTCAGTTGGAAAACTTATCTAGGGCGAACCGTGTCTCGTCCCTTGCCAGGAAACCAACCGTATTAATTAAAACAACTTATTAGCTATTCCCTCAAAGTACACTTTGCGCAAACTAGAAATAACTTTTCCTCCGAGAAAAAGCTCCATCCCGGTGTGGAAGAGCAGGATTCCTACAACCGAGACGGAAAGCAAGCTTGGTCTAATTGAGTTTGAAATTTGCTTAATCTTTCAATAAATTTCCATTCGCTTTCGTTTGCAGTCTTCCTGGAGGCGCTGTGGTAGCAGTTCTACAGTATGGTAGAACCACACGGAGGAAATAAAAGTTTAGGTAAGATAAGCACCGCCCCAGTCGGGAAGTCTGGATTCCATTTGCCAGAGACTGTCGATATTTAGATATGCCAGGGACCGCTCAAAAGATTCGAATCTAATGGTTGATAGGCGAGAGGTGAATTACACTAGTATACAGCATTTTTAAAAACAGTAAGCTGATGATTATTTTTAGTGTAAAAACATGCATTGAGTTCAAAAACGTGAAGGAAAATGATTTGAAATTGTTTTTATTCTATTTTTAACCATAGGTGCTCATTTTATTTATCTTATTCTACGTTACCAATGCTCAAATTGTGGTTTTACTAAATAAATTTTTGATACTAAACAAAGTTTAAACAACAATTTGGGAGCCATTTGTAATCTAAAATGTGATCACATGAAGACATTAGTTTAACTATACAGTTCATATTATAGGGTAAACCTATACTTTTAGGTGCGTGACCCCCTTTTGCCAGCAGACGTACCTTTCGCGACCCACCATAGAAATTCCCACATTACATTCTATTGTTCCTCGCGACCCCCTGGATAAAGGCCCGCGACCCCCCTGGGGGGTCGCGACCCACAGTTTGGGAAACCATGGAGTAGACCCTAATCCACTCTAAAATCTCTTTTCCGGCTTTTTGTCGAAGTGAAAGAAGAAAAGTGCCCTGAACGGGCAGTGGCAAAAATATTGCTACCAGCGTTTTTGGACTAAACGGGCAGTGGGAACTATATTGCAACCTAGATTTTGGAGAGTTTCAAACAAAAATTGTTTTGTACATGTAACCATGTATATAATCATTTCCATAACAGTATGCGTTGACAACTCTTCTAGTTTTCTCGGCTTTATAAAGGGTTCAGTGAGCTTTTTTTGAATTTTAATTAATTGCTTATTTTATGAAACTGTAGAATTTGTTTTTCGGGTAAAACTTAAAAACTGTCCTACTTTTAAATTTTTAAAGTATGGTCTTGTACTCAGCTCGTAATTATGCATCAAAATTGTTGATCGTTGGTAGTAGTTCATGACTTTTTTTTGCAACCTAAATAGTGATGATTAGTGCAGCAGAATTCTCGCTTTTCATCAAATTTGCTTGTTTTCTTCATATATTCGACTTGAACTGGCGAGCCACTAAGCACAATTCTCCCTATAAAGCCTGTATCCGCAATAATCGGGACATAGGAGTACGGCAGTAAATTTGTAATGAAGCAATAAAAATTAGCCAAAAATAAACTGAGAACTCTTTGATGTATGTTTATTATTTGTGCAAAATTTCATATAAATCGATGCATTACTTTTAACTGTGGATGAGAAACAAACAGACGTGGTTTTTAGGATTTTGTACAATCATCACCCATTTTCATTCGCATACTAGATGGTTCTTTTTCGCTACAATTCAAAGTTCTGTGAGGATAATTATGAAATTTCGTAAGCAGTTGTGAAACTTATAGAGACACCTTCTTGCAAAATTTCATCAACTTTTATCATTTGGATTGAAAGTTATTGGTGTTGATAGGGGATAGTCTTAGTGAAAATGTTTCATGTTTTTCATGTGCGATATTTGCCCATTCATAACTTTTGAATATCTCTGTCAATTTTCATGAAATTTTCACAGAAGGTAGTTGACTATGTATATATTATGCTTGCAAAATTTGTTGATTATTGGTGTAGTGCTTTCAACAATACAATCGATACAATAAGGGGTACTCACTGCATGTTGTCTGAGGGGCTAAAATCACGGTATGTCCCAATATATGTTTCGACAATAAAATTGTTGATAATGCATCGATTTTTTTGAAATTTTGCCTATGCAAGTAAAGTAGATTGAGGGGCTTGTGTTCAAAATTTCAGCCATTTCCATTTACAGCGCTGACAAGCTAAACCAGGGGCAGTACAAAATTCAATTGCTCGCGTTCTACTGTTTCATTGCTACAAAACAAGCTACTTCACCGATTCACATGAAATTTTGCAGGTGAAATGAACGCATCTTAAGATATTATCAGGCAAAATATGAGCAATTTTAATGTTTTGTATTGCGAAGTTACAGCCATATTTCTGTGCCCCGATTATTGCGGATACAGGCTTTATGTATCAAAAAGGCAACTACAGTGATTGCTCTGTCATTATTGTTATTCTTTTGATTTTTCCTAAAATTATTTCTTGGTGTAATAAAAGACTCCAAATCTGTTCTTCAATATCTTATTTAAAAATGTTGAAACTTCAAAATTTAACTTAAACTTAATTGACCGCCCGCAGTTGCAATGCCAGTATCGCCAGATCAGCTACACTCACATAAGGAACCAATGAGATAGCTGCTTGGGACTAACAGGCATCTTCAGTGTGTGAGCATTATTGGTGGTCTTGTGTTTTAGGCGCCTGCTGCGTCAGGTTGCAGGTCAATGTTGGGAAGAGGAGGGAGGTGATGATTGCAATCGCTTGTTGCCAACAGACCGTTGAGTTCTCTGCACCTGCACAAGATCATGCGGACGTCGGTGTGTTGGTGGGAAATGTTTTTATTTTTTGACACAAGGTTCATGCATTGGTCCATGGATGCCAGGCGTAAAGTGATAGATTATGTGAAGATTACTGTGAAGCGGCACAGTTCGCTTGGTTACAAAACTTGTAGGCGTTATATATGATAGATTGACACTGTGCTATGATGAAAAGTTGGAAGGAAGGGAATCGGATTTTTTCAAATCCGTTTCTGGTTCAAGAGATCGCTACAAACATACGAATATACATGAAATGTATATGGAGGAGATAGGGAAAGAGGATAGAAAGATACAAAGTAGGAGGAAAGGGACGAGTCAGGGATTGAATCCAGGACCTTCTGCATATGAATCAGAAGCGCTAGCCATTAGACCACCAAGCTCGTCTCTTCAATGCCTTAAAAATGTAGAGTATTTAAACTAAGAAGGTAACATCAGCTCTGATCGTCGAAACAGTATGATATCCAAATTGAGTTGTCTTTTTTAATGCTTGCATTGCAAGTTCTACATATGGCATACAATCACATAACATAAGTGGAACTCCATATTGCCCGTTGTGAAGATTTATAGATTCCGACGCAAATAAATGATTAGGCTCATATTCAGCGTAGGTGCGTTAAAAATGTTTGTTTACAATGCAAAACTATCACCAAATATGTACCTAACAACACAGCGTAAAATATGCACCAGGACGCGGTCTGGTTTTATATCTGTGGTCCCACGCTACTAATTTTCGCGCAGGAGTCTGAACAGGTGGAATCTCCGCAATAGTCAGAGCGAAGGAAAAAGTAGTATCCTTTACCAGCACGCGAAACTCTGTTAAAAGAGGCATCGAACTGTCATTTATTTTGGTAAACAAAAATCATCTGATCCAACCAGTGTCCCAGGTTTGGCAAAGAATACAGGAACGAAGATGGGCTTCTGAGACATGCGCAAATTAGTCGCTGGAAATCCACTTATTCATTTTGTCAAATTCATTATAATCTTCGAAATAACACATCCTATTTTAGATCTCCACGGGCTGCCAGTCTAGATCTATGAGGTCTTTGTTTTACTTCACAGCAATGAAAAATGTTATACATGCTGAAAAATGTTATGCCAATAATGTTATAACGCATTTGACGTTTCGATGCCCTGTATACCAGCGTACGAAATCGGAAAGGCATCAACTTTTTGAGCCAGAGTTCCACTTATGTTATGTGTTACAATCGTACAAAAACACCATATATTCCTTATAAAACAATCATTTGAAATCTTTTCTAAATTATCCTGTAGTAGATTCCCCGGTAAAATCTAGATAGAAACATGTTGTGCAGGACATTTAAGAATAATCAACAGGAGTCTATTGGCTGAAATACCCTATTCCTTACGAATCAGAATCAATTCTGTAAATTGAAAAAAAATTCCCATGCATTCCAAAGCTCCTTTACCAGTTAATTCCTAATGGGTTCACAATTTAATTCTTCAAAGAAATTTGTTATCGATATTTAAGTGGAGCGCACCTGGATGGCTAAAGCACGTGACTATCACGCCAAGGGCGTGGAATCGAACCCCGCTCCCGAAAATCTCACCAAGTTTGATTTCTCCCTTCACAACGGAAGTCAAATCAATAGTGAAGTTCACTAAAATGAACATGATTTCACAAAAAAGTTACATAAAATGTTTTCAATGTAGGTCCTCAACATCTGATAATTTCCTCAATTTCTAGTTCAGCACAACTTCCAAACTATCGTTCCAATCTGATTTGATCTGTTTTTTGTTATAACATTTTCTAGGGAATTTTGGGAATTCTCGTGTGCTCTACAAAGCTATTCCTTATGATAAAATAAATACACATCCTTCTGCATTTTTTTTTCTTGTCGGAATAACGCTGCTTCCTTATAGAAAGACATTTGTGGAGGAATTCCAAGAGGATTTTCCAAAAACAATTCCAAGAGTTCTTTTTGGCATTTCTCCGCGAATTTCTCCAATAGTTCCTTCATGAATCCTTCTAGGAATGCCAACTGAGATAACTGCAGAGGCATCTTATGTGATACTTATTGGAATATTTCAAAAGATTCCTACACAAATTCCGCTTGTAAATTTCCCAAGAATGCCTTCTGGGTTTCTTCCAATCATTGCTCATGTGGTACTTCCAAAGATTTTTCCAAGGATTTCCTGTTGGAGTGTGTCCAAAAATTTCTCTGGAACTACTTCTCTAGAAATTCTTGGACATCCAATTATTTTTGATTGGACTCATGCTGCAGTCCTTGCTGTAGCTTCTTTATGGATTCCAGTAGAAATTTCCCTTCAGTTTTTTTTGGGGATTTCTTCTGAATTTCTTATATATACTCTTAGGAATTTCTCTTATTGAAGTTGCTTTTAAACTGCTGCTATATTTTTTCCAGGCTTTCGTGGTTCGAATCCCCCAAGAAGTCTTGCTGGTATTCTTCAAGCAATTCCTGCAGGACATCCTAAAGGATTCCTAGAACAATAGCTGCAGAAATACCGTCTAGTGATGCTTGGAGAAATCCTGGCGGAGTTCATAAAGGAACCCCAGTAAGAAGTTCTGAAGCAATTCCGAGAGGAATCCATCAATTGACAGAGAAACTCTAGGAAAAATCTATTGAGGAATCGTAATAGAAATTGCTAGAGGAATTTTGCAAAAAAAACTTTATCAATTTGTCTTGTAATTCTTCTAGGGATGCCTGCTGGGGTTCCTCTGAAAATTCACCCTAGAATTCCTACAGGATTTCCTCTAGAACAGGGGTTCTCGCACTTTTTGAGCTTGCGGCCCAACTTTGATAGTTATAGAATTTGGCGACCCACCAGCACGTATTTTCATAAAATTCGTCATTTTAGAAAATTTGGGCTATATTTTTGAGTACATACATGTTGTCGCTTTTATAGATTTTGATAAACTTACTTCACGTGGCACTTAATCTTATAAATTTGTAAGTTTTTTTTTAACACATAGTGCGTTTTTCGTTTTTTTTAAGTCAAAATTAGGTTATGGGCACCTGTTCAGTTGCAATTTCTCTTGCTTGTCTTAAGAGTTTGAAATAAATTTGCAAGTTTCTACATAATCAAAATTAACCAGTCTTGCCAGAACCAGAAGCTATTTGTGGCAATTTTATGCTTCTTTGAAACTCTCACAATGTCCTTTAAAATAAGAGGAAACAACATCAGGTAGTTTTATCGTGTTGCAAAAATTTATAAATCTATCAAAGAAATCGAGTTGACCATGCTATTCTATATTTTCGGAGATTGGATAATATTTTTAGAATTGTAGTATACTGTTGAATGGTCAGATGAGTACTCTTTAGTTTTTGTAACCAGATCCTTCATAAACACTTATTTTGCTTCTATTTTACTGAAATTACTTTTGAGATGTACTCATTTCTGTGAAGCCGCGCTTCCCAAACTCTGCTTTCGCGGCGCATCAGCCTCTGGCATATTCGCTTGAACGAGTAGAAAAAGCGAGCTTGCGATACGTTGGGGCGCCGCAAAACCGAATTTGGGAAGCGCTGCTGTAGAAACTCAGATTTTCGAAAATCATCAGAATTTTACCAAAGTTCGATAAAAAAATATTCGGAGATCACTTTTTTTTTCGAAATTTTAACTGTTGCACTTGTCATGTTAATCTAACTGAAAATGAAAACTGCAAGCAACAATTTGACCATATTTTTTCCCAAAACATAAGGAAAATCCAAAATTTTACCAGCATTTTTAACCTTTTGATTGAAAACTAATCTATATCAGAACGAATCAGAATATACTAAAGACATATAATACAAAAGTTTAAAAGAAGTAAGGTAAAAACTAATTTATTGAAAAATCTCTGCCGGTTTCCCAAGAGAGTATTTGTAAATTTAAAATGGCTATCAATATCATTTAATATAGAGTAATGTCTTAAATTTATCACAATATTGCCAAAGTTTTCGCGACCCACCAAAATCAGCCCGTGACCCACCAGTGCGCAGTGGGTCGCGACCCATAGTTTGAGAAACGCTGCTCTAGAACTAAAGCGGTTGAGATTCATCCCTCAGGATGGTATCAATCGTTACCGAAACGTCAGGAAAAATCTCAATTGTTTCAATCTAGAAAATCAAGGACTGATAAGCAGAATTCCCAAACCTAGAACCTAGAACATAGATCCAACAATCGAGTTATTCCAGGGTTTCCTACTATGATTTCTCTAGCGATTTTTTCATGAATTCTTTCTGCTCTTTGTAATCCAATAATTACTGCTGGGATTCCTTCAGAAAACTCTACTAGAACTTCTTCGCAATTTCTTGCTGATATTTCTCAAGGATTTTCAGCAGGATCATCCGACTGGAGGATTCCCTGCAGGTATTGTATGGGAAACCCTGAAAACATCATGAAGAATTCTTGCAAGAAATGTTCAGAGGAATCCCAGAAGCAGTCCTGTAGATTCCCAGCAGTTGTTCCTTAAATAATCTCAAGAAGGTTCACACCAGGAATAATACAGGTCAAGAGAATCCATAAATAAATTACAACAATAATTGCTGGAGGAATTCCAACACAAGTTTATAGTGGTAATGCTATAAGATTTCTTGGATGAATCCTTGCAGAAATTTCTGGAGGAATCCTTGATGGTATTTCTTCAGCAATCCCAACAGTAATTTCTAGAGAATATCATCAGGCATTCCAGGAGGCAATCCTAAAAAAAAAAGTTGGAGAAATCTTCTAATAACTTTTCCACATGGTTCTGATGGGATTCCTGTAAATTCTAAACATTCTGTCGTATCAAACAGCATGCTGTTGTTCGCATGCGCTTGATCGCCTTCCAGGTTTCAATAATTCTTGCTCAACACAATCGTTGAAGGAGCGGTACCTTCCTGTACGATAGGCAAATAGCTTCAAACAATATACTACTAAATATTCTCGTTGTGTTGTGATTGCTCCAGAGGTTTCTGCAAGGATTCCTTTCCATATCTTTCCTGTGATTCTCCCAAGCATTCTTTCAGAGACTTCTCTCAGGATTCCTATAAACTCCTTGTGTGATTCATTCAAAGGTTTTTCAAGAATTCCTTTAGGAAATTTTAGCAGGTATTCCTACAAGACTGCCCATATTCTCATAGTCGATGTAACCACCACTGACAAAGTCAGCAGATACAAACGAATATCTCACACACGTGTATATTTGTGACCAATTTTATTCAATGACTATGACATTGACTATGCAAATATGGGCAGTAGAATTTGATGATGATTAACCTGGGCTTGTTAGGGGAATATCTGTAAATAAAAGAAAATCGGGTTAAGTACGGTTCCTTTGAATTCCACTAAGAATTTGCATCCTTTGACAGATACGTATTTCGACCTCAACTGTAAGGTCGTCTTCAGTGTCTTGTACTCGAGTCAGTACAAGACACTGAAGACGACCTTACAGTTGAGGTCGAAATACGTATCTGTCAAAGGATGCAAATTCTTAGTAGAATTTGTCTAGAAATTCTTGCAGGGGTTTCTGAACCATTTTCAGCTGTGATTGCTCTAGTAATTGATGTTGGGAGTCCTCAGAGAATTCCAGGTGGTTTACCAGCAGAAATTCCCGGAGGTATCCCAGCAATATTTACTGGTAAAGTCTATTAGGAATTCCTAAATAAATCTCAGCAGTATTCCTGGAGTAATACCGGCGAGAATTCCAAAGGGAAGCTTAAGAGATTTCCACCAGGAATTACTGGGAACATTCTAAAAAAAAATCTGTAACTATCCTCGTACAAAACCCTAAAAAAATCACAGCGGGAATTTTTGGAATAATCTAAGCTGTAATTACTAGCGTTGGCAGCTTTTTTTTCTTACTCGCTCTCCTCCTGAATAAAAACGAGAAAAAGGAACGTGGAAGAGGGAAACTTGCCCCGTGTAAAAATTAAATGAGCGAGAAGAAAAAAGACAAGATTTTTTTTTGGGATTTCTCATCCAGATTAAGATGCTGGCTCTGTTCCGCTTGGAGTGTTAATCCGACAAGAAAAAAAAACAGAATGAGGTGTATTTTAACACAGGGAATATCTTTGTAGAACAAATGGAAATTTCCAAATAAATATTCCAAGAAAATGTTACATCAAAAAACATATTTTAAGGGGTCGTCCACAAAAAATAACACATAACTCTAAAAGTTTAACAAAAAAGGTAATGGTTTGTTCGGAAAACTTTCCAACAATACATTTTTCTGCTACTTTGCTGAAGACACAAATACTCTATCTTCATTTACGAAAAATGTGAGCTTCTGTCGCACATTTAGGTATATTAGTCACAAAGGTAAAAATTCCAAAATAAAGAGTTAGCGTGCAACTCAGTTTGATGCATTTTTCAAAAACAAAAAAAGCAGTTTTCTCGCTCAAATATTCTGATTCGCTTTTGGAAAACGATCAGCGAGATTCTATCGGCCAATGGAATTGTGTGATCGTTTTTGGGCTATCTTGAGTTTAATATGGACGAGAGAACTGCATTTTTAGTTTTTGATTATGCACCAATTTGAATTGCTCCTTAAGTCAATACTGCAAAAAAGCATTATTGATATGAACCGTAATATACAGTATGTAGCATGTTCTTCGGGAGATTATGGCCGGTGGCTACATCCGTTGGTCCAAACCTGTTGATGGTGAATGAGTAAGTTTTAATGGAAATAGAGGGAATATAATTGCGAATCATAATGGAAAACATGCTGGATCGACTCACACTACCGACAAACTCACAATAAAAAATGTGTATTCTTCCTTCGGAAGGGAAGTAAAGCGTGGGTCCCGAGATGAACTAGCCCAGGGCTCGTTAATACAAATAAAAAAAAAATGCTGTGTACCAAAAAACAGCCTTTTTTAGGAATCTGACCCAGTGACCCACCGGAATAACTCTGGCCATAGGGATCATTCCGACGTTCTTTGCCCACTTTTACAAACTAGACATATGTACGAGTTTACTGCGAAAAAAAATATTCAAATCCGTTGAGTGTTCGCTGAACGCCGAGAGTTTTAGTTCGTATGCGCTGACTCAGACCGATACGGGTTAACAATATTGATTGATTGATATATCTTTATTATAGAGACTTTCAGCCCTTGGCTGGTTCGTCTCTTTTGTTAAAAATAATGGTAAACAGGCAGTCAGATTACATTATGGCTTATTACACAAATGTCTATCTGTCTCAAAATTTTCTCATTCTCTCATATGTTTCTTTCATACTCTTTTTCTTGCTTAACCAAAGTTTAACCTACTTTTTTATTAAGGAAGGCCATCCTGAGAGTGTCTGGGTTCGATTTCCGAAAAGTCCATGATATATTCGTAAGGGAGAATTCATAAATGACATTGCATTATTTTTTCAATATGGGGGCATCCATAAAGTACGTCACGCTCATAGGGGGGAGGGGGGGTTACGAAAAGTGTGACAAGCAATGTATAAGGTATACGAAAAACTCGTACGAAGGGGGGAGGGGGGGTCGGAAATTCCCATATTTTGCGTGGCGTACTAAATGAATGCCCTCTATATGTATATCTTTGTAGCATACTTCTCCGTATTGAATCTTCCTAAGATGTAACGCTAGGAGCACTACGGCTTGGTGCACGTTCAGGGTGCAAGATTGGGTCATATTGATCCCTATATACTACATGGGTTACAATATAGCTAGTTTCAAAGAATAATCCTCACATGAATCACGAGAACATCCAAAAGACATCGATAAAGGAATCTATGAAAAGAAATCTGGGGTAATCACCGAGAGAATCTCATGAGGAGTCCTGAAAGAAACCTGAAGGAATCCCTGAAATGCGAAAAGTACTTCCAACAGAAATCTAGGACAGAATCACGAGAAGAATCTAGTAAGAATGCCAGAGAGGATCCCTAGAGAAACCACCGAAATAAACTCGGAAGAATTCCTTGAATGAATATCGGGGAAAATCCCTGAAGGATAAGGGTATTTGATGCTCGTATTGGGAAGTAATGTCCACACAAGATACCGTTTGTTAACATCGAACGTGTTTTTTTTTAAACGGACCTTGAATGTAGTTCCTGTCCTTCTTCTCAGCAAGTAAAAGCGGTGGTCATTAGACTACCGACCACCATACAGCAACCTAATCCTTATCGTTGCTAATAACTTAGTTTTATTACCACAGTCAACTTACACTTTCTAGTGCAGCATTTTATCATTTTATCCATGCAAAAACTGGTTTTTCGCTTGAACAACATGACCGTTCTCTTTCACCCACGAACCTAAATAAAAGCAAAGCGCAACAAATTATAAAAGCACCTGGGGACCTCCCTCGAAGAACTTGCTTCTCAACGTATACCTCCAGTTTGCAACAACAAAAAATCCCAGCAAAAAACGATCATTAGAGCAACTAGCGATGGCGAAGGCTTTGATAAACGATCTAACGACCTGACGCTCGCTGGACTGAAGGTACCTGGGGCGAGGCGAGTAGCGTAGGACCATAAAGTGATTGATTTTCTACATGATAAATTTGACGTAGGCTTGAAGTTTTGTCCCCACGAGAGGCAATTTTCCATCGACTTCAGTAGACTTGCGAAATCGCCAACAACATCGGCGACGACAACATATCCATGGCTGGGCGCGGGCATAATCTGCAACGGCTGAGAAATCTATTGAGCAGCAGTTCCTCCTCCCACATGTGTGCGCTAAAACGGCGGCGTGGCGAACAACATCGGCTGGTACCCGCGCGCGCCAAACGAGTCCCGAGCCTATTAGAGGTTCTTGCATCCATTCTCCGAAGAGATGACGGACAAATGCTTGGTGGAAAAAGTATTTGCGACTTGTTAAAGATTAGTGCGCTGGGCAATTTTCCATTATTATCACAGAAAGTCTTCTTTTAATAACACATCAAGTTCCCAAAGAAATTTTTCGAAAATTTTCAACAAAAGAAAAAATAAACATCAAATATTTCTAAACTTCTTTAAAAAATGCCTTAGTTAATTTCACCAGAAACTTTTCGTGCACCTTTTGCTTTCAATACTTTTATAACATCTCTAGCCAGTCTTTTTTTTTTCAAAAGTTGTCTTGAATGTCTTAACCCTCTAATACCCAAATTTTTTATTTTAATCTAAATATCATTTTTCGTCATCTAAAATCGATTTAAACATGTTTTGGAAGATGATTCTTTTTATTTCTCGATTTCGTGAATTTCAGTTTTTGATTTTTCTAATTTTTATTTTTGAACATCCCCACACTTTTATATTTTTCCTGGTAGCCTATTTGGGGTACGGATTTTTTGAGATGAAAACATTTTTAAATTTTATGATTATTGCTGAAATATTTTTATTTTTTTTTTTCCTAGAAAATTTTATTTTCCTTGTAATTTTAAGGAAAGTAATTTTAGAGTGTATTCGATTCCCTTAAACTATTAAACTAGGGTAGAATGATTTAGAAAAAAATTAAAATATATTAATTTTAGCAATTCAATACCACATATAACAATGGATTCAAGTTTCAAATTTACCACATATGGAATTTCCGCAGAAATACCTCTTGGAATGTCGCCTTCAATCCATTTCCAAATCAAATTGCTCTTGTAACTTGACTTGACATTGCTTTTGAATTTTTATCTATTTCACGTGGAGTTTCTTCTTGCAATTTCTCTACAAGCTCCACAAAATGCTTTTCAAATTTGAATCGTAATTTCATCAAAAATATTTGAAAAAGAAAACCATCGTACATTTATTTTTGTAGTTTCACAGAAATTACTCTTGAATTTCGAGAAATACTGAAAACAAATCGTTAAGCATTTCGACATGATTTTCAAAAGATTCAAACATTTCGCCAGAAATCATCATCTTCATTGACATTTGCAGTTAATAGCTCTAGAAAATTTCCTGAAAAACCTTTCAGAAAATTTACCGAAAATTTGTGTTGGATATGTTAAAACCCAGCAAACACGAAATCATATATGATGTAGAATAGGATGCTAAAGTGGAGGCCATATACGTACATGCTTTCATTTAACCCCGTGTAAAGTGTACGCATATCGCCTCCACTTTGACATCCTATTCAACAGCATATGCGATCATATGTTAGCTAGGAAACACTTCTGAAAATTTCGCAAAACAAAACAGTAGATTTAAGCAGAAATTCAACTTGGCACCATGTCATAATGTCATAAAAAATCCTCTAGCTTTAGTAGGAAGATAACCGATTTTACTAAAAAAAATACAACGAAATTCACTAAATGTTTATCCACCAATTTCGCTGGATATTTTACTAGAAATTTTTCAAATTAACAAGAAATTTCTCCAAGTATTTTATTAGAAATATTTGGTCTTTAAACTTTTCACTGAAATTAGTCCTGGAATTTCATCTGAAATTGCTATTCAAATTTTACTTGAAATTTCTTTTATTATTTCACCAGAAATGCTTTCTGAAATTTCGCTGAAAACTTCACATAATTTAAACAAAAAATAAATAAAAAAAAATCTTCAGAATTTTTTTTTTTCTAGAAATTTTGGAAACCTAAAAAAACTATCAATACTTGGACAGGAATTTCTAGATACATGCTTCAGTAACTTTACTAGAAACTATTATTGTATTTTTTTACAGTCAATACTTTTGGCACACCCCTGGTAAGTCTTAACATAAAATCCTCGAAAGTATAATCTTGAATGCCATGGAAATTCTTCAGAGAATTTCGCAAAAGAAAAACAAAAAAAAAATAACCAGAGAAAAACACGTAACAAATGAAAAAAAAAATAAGCAAGTTTTAGCAAATTTTCACTAGGACTTTCATTTAAAAAAAAATCTCAAAAAATTAACATTGCTGTACTGGAAATCTCACAAGAAATTGTACTAGGGCATAGTTTCCCAAACTGTGGGTCGCGACCCCCCAGGGGGGTCGCCGGCCTTCATCGAGGGGGTCGCGAGGGACAGTTGAATATTTTACTGTAACAGACAACAAATGAGGGAATTTCTATGGTGGGTCGCGAAATGTACGCCTGCTGACAAAGGGGGGTCGCGCACCCGAAAAGTTTGGGAACCTATGTACTAGGGGTTTTACTTTAAATTGAATACTATAAAATCAGAAGTTTTTAATGAAATTTCTCAATAAATATTTTACAATTCTGTCCACTATATTTTTCAAATTAAGCCTGAAACTACTCTTGTAACTTTACCTGTAATTGTTTTAAAATATCTCTTATAATTTACAAGAAATATTCTTTGCAATTTAGCCATAATTTCTACATGCATTTTAAAAAATCATGCGAGTCGTCATTTGAACTCCGAAAACTGGTTTTGAAATTTAAATTAGTTTAACTAGAAATTTTTCTTATAATCTCACCAGAAATACTTTTAGACATTTTTCCAGAAACACATTTAAAAGTTTTAGTAGAAATTGCTCTTGAATTTTCCTTAAACTTTAACTGAAAATTTCATCATAAAATGTCTGCGCGTTTCTTCAGAAATCTAGAAATAAAAAAAACATATCTCAAAATTAAAAAACTTTTCCATCTGATTTTTCGATATAAATAAAAATATAAACCAGAGCATCCCTTTGTTTCCGAGACCTTGAAAATGTGAAAAGAAAAAAACTAACATATTTGCACATTCTTTGAATTTTAACAAAGCTTGATTCCATTTCGTATTATTCTTGGAAACTAGAACTCCATAGCTTTCAAGCAAAAAAAGAAGTTTAAAACAGGGATAGGGTGCGACTCAAAACTCTTTGCGTGCCGCACACGCTGCTGGGATTTTTTTTAATTTCCGTACGAGTTTGCGCCGAATTAGTCAGATTTTCATGAAACTTTTTCCACAGGCAGGGCTCATGGATATATGAACAAAAAAAATTAGAAAAACTCAGGGTCGCCTATTTTCCCGGAAAAATCAGGTGGAAATATTTTGGTTTCTCCTAACACTACTTACTTTGAAAAAAACATAACTCAAGAACGAAGCATTGTAGAAACAAAGTGTTTTTTAAGAAAATGAAAGCAAATTTTCTCAGAAATCCAAAAAATATATGAATTGGAAAAAGTTTTCCACAAAATTTTCCACAGTTGAGAAAATTCGTAAAGAAAACCCGAAAAAACTAAGCCCGAATTCGCGGAAAATTTTCAAAATAAAAATTTGTAAGATGGTTATTTTATAAGTTTGATTCGCTAAAATTTTTGGAATGCACTTTTTTTTTCGTTTTTTTTGGCCAATTTATTGAAAAATGTCCAAATGTGTCATATAAGCCTTTTATTTGAGAAATCATAACTCAAGATCGAAGCATCGTAGAAACAAAATTTTTTTCTTAGAAAATGAAAGCAAATCTCAGAAATCAAAAAAAAAAAGTTTTCCACAAAATTTTCCACCGTTGAGAAAATTCGTAAAGAAATGCCGGAAAACTATGCCCGAACTCGTGGAGAATTTTCAAAATAAAATATTTTTGAGAAGGTTATTTTATAAGCTTTAATCGTTAAAACTTATGGATTGCACTTTTTTCGTTTTTGAGTTATGGCCAATTTGTTGAAAATGCCCAAATGAGCCATATAAGCCTTTTCTTAGAAAAATCATTACTCAAGAACAAAACATCGTAGAAACGAAGTTTTTTTTAGAAAATGAAAGCAAATTTTCTCAGAAATAAAAAAAATATGAACTAGAAAAAGATTTCCATAAAATTTTCCACCGTTGAGAAAGTTCATACAGAAAAGCCGGAAAAACTATGCCTGAATTCGCGGATTTTTTTTTAATTTTTGAGTAGGAGATTTCATAAGCTTTGATTGTTGAAATTTTTGGAATGCACTTTTTTTCTTTCCTGAGTTTTGGCCAATTTTGTGAGAAATGACCATGTAAGCCTATATTATATGGTCATTTTTGACGAAATTGACCATAACTCAGGAACGAAAAGAAAGTGAATTACAAAAATGTCAACGATCAAAGCTTATAAAATAACATTCTAACCTTCTCAAATATATTTTTTGAAATATTTCCACGAGTTTAGGCATAGCCTTCCTGCTTTTCTTTATGAATTTTCCCAACTGTGGAAAACTTTTTCCTAATCATATTTTTTTGGATTTCGGAGAATATTTTCTTTAATTTTCCAAAAAAAAAAATGTTTCTACGATGCTTCGTTCTTGAGTTATGATTTTTTCAAAGTTGTGTTAGGGAAAGCAAAAAAATACTGAGTTTTGCGGAACAATAGGGGACCCTGATTTTTTTTATTTTTTTTGTTCATATATCCATGGGTCCTGCCTGTGGAAAAAAAATCCCCTCCTTACTTATTATGGTAATTTCTTTATTATATAGTTTTTCAGCTTTAGGCTGGTTCATCTCTAACTCAATATCCTCCAAAAACGACACAAACAGTTTCTACAGAAACTCTGACAGAACACCAAAATTTGCTTCAGAAATGAATAAAAAAAACTTCCAATGCTGCAATTCAAATTTCTCAAGCAGTTTTATGAAAAAAATCTAAAAAAATGCTATAGGGAGCATTTACAAACTTGTATAGAAAATCATCTAGGCATGTCGTTGCCAATTGTTTTATAAATCTTAAGGGTAATTAATTCAGAACAACTCCTAGTTTGATGAGATTTTTTTCCAGAAGATGTTCTCCAAAAAAAAATCCTTAATTCTAAGCAAAAATGGTTCTGGCGGGTTATTCGAATAATAATGAAGTACAGTCAGAGTGATTACTTTTTTTTTTAATTTTTATTTTTGTGTATTTTAGCTTAGGCTAATTCTACACTTGAAAGAGTGATCACTGTTTCCTACAGCAGTTCGAAAGAACAACTTAAAAAAGGAAAGTTGCTGATAGACATTTTGGCAGTTATAACGCCATCACATTCCACAGCGGTAAAACTAGATATTATAGCTTTGGATTGAAACTAATAAATATTTGTCCAAATGTGTCATATAAGCCTTTTATTTGAGAAATCATAACTCAAGATCGAAGCATCGTAGAAACAAAGTTTTTTTTTTTAGAAAATGAAAGCAAATCTCAGAAATCAAAAAAAAAAAGTTTTCCACAAAATTTTCCACCGTTGAGAAAATTCGTAAAGAAATGCCGGAAAACTATGCCCGAACTCGTGGAGAATTTTCAAAATAAAATATTTTTGAGAAGGTTATTTTATAAGCTTTAATCGCTAAAACTTATGGATTGCACTTTTTTCGTTTTTGAGTTATGGCCAATTTGTTGAAAATGCCCAAATGAGCCATATAAGCCTTTTCTTAGAAAAATCATTACTCAAGAACAAAACATCGTAGAAACGAAGTTTTTTTTAGAAAATGAGAGCAAATTTTCTCAGAAATAAAAAAAATATGAACTAGAAAAAGATTTCCATAAAATTTTCCACCGTTGAGAAAGTTCATAAAGAAAGCAGGAAAAACTATGCCTAAATTCGCGGATTTTTTTTTTAATTTTTGAGTAGGAGATTTCATAAGCTTTGATCGTTGAAATTTTTGGAATGCACTTTTTTTCTTTCCTGAGTTTTGGCCAATTTTGTGAGAAATGACCATGTAAGCCTATATTATATGGTCATTTTTGACGAAATCGACCATAACTCAGGAACGAAAAGAAAGTGAATTCCAAAAATGTCAACGATCAAAGCTTATAAAATAAATTCTGACCTTCTCAAATATATTTTTTGAAATATTTCCACGAGTTTAGGCATAGTTTTCCGGCTTTTCTTTATGAATTTTCCCAACTGTGGAAAACTTTTTCCTAATCATATTTTTTTTTTTGGATTTCGGAGAATATTTGCTTTAATTTTCCAAAAAAAAATTGTTTCTACGATGCTTCGTTCTTGAGTTATGATTTTTTCAAAGTTGTGTTATGGAAAACCAAAAAATTCTGAGTTTTGCGGAACAATAGGGGACCCTGATTTTTTTTATTTATTTTTTGTTCATATATCCATGAGTCCTGCCTGTGGGACAAA